>NW_020451085.1:152285-236618 GCF_003343035.1 Apteryx rowi | reverse complement strand
GGGAGGTCATTTTTGGGGTTTACTTAGTAATAGCTTGTCTTCAAAAAGGATTCGATGAGAAAAAAGTAGTGGTATAACTGATAGTTTAATTTGTCTTAAGTTTGCAAGGGCAAATTCATGGAATTCAGGCTTCAGAAAGCTCTGAAAAAAGCTCAAGCAACTGTGTCAGAAGAAATTTTAGTATGTTATATRTGAACAGTGTGCTGATATGGAAAAGTATCACCAAGGAAGCAAGACAGCTACGTGTTAGAAAATTGGATGTTCCCTGTAGTATCTACTGTTTTTTGCTGGAAAAACACAAGACAAAGGCTACTTTGTGTGACAGAAAGCACCAGTGAGGTCAAGATATAGTTTTTTTTCTTTTTTAACCAGACATAACACCATGTCTATCTACTCAATAAAAATACTAGCGTTTAGTGTAAGTAAGGAATTTAATTTATTTTGATTTTAATTTACAACAGAAATGTTCTTGGTGGCTGATTCCTGTTTTTCTTAACGTGTCTTCCATTCTGAAATTTAATACAAGTCTTAGTGTACAGGAAAAAGTTAATGTTATTGAATCCTTAATTAGCATTTTCTGTGAAGTCTTTTGCATTGTCTTTTTTAAGTAGTTTGAAAATTTATATATACTGTGTTTATTTTTCTGTTTGAGTACTTCAGCACATCTGTCATATAGCTGAAGACTATATTCTAGTGATATCCTTCTCAGTACGTTACTGTTTAAAGTAAAAAGCAGTGACACCTTTTTTCAAAACAAGATGCTTAAATCCTTTGTTCTTTTAAATACACAAAGGGTAAGAATCAGTGGCTAGTGACATCATTTCAAAAAGCTAATTCCTTATTGTTTTGTCTACACCTGTTTTCCACTGATGGCACCTGGTTCCTCCTATGGTTGTGATATGTTTGACTAAGATGCAAAATTCCTGTTTCCTAAGAAAACATTTTATTATTTAAATTCTGAATGTGAAGCAAAAAAAAGTCTTATGAGCCATTAATTTTGAATATTGTTGTTTTGGAACAATTGTTTGGAGTCCCAAAGTATTGATTATTAATATTACTATTGCCAAATCATGTACAGTATATAATTCTACTTCTGGCATGCTATGAATAAGAAAAGCTTTCCTTAAAAAATAGATTGTATAGTTGTAAGTGTAGGTATATAAAAAGGTTTGAGGCTATTTTTCAGATAACGTTTTGAAAGCAACACAAATTTTAAGTAGAATTAAAGGAAAACACCATTTCACATTAAATGCTTCACTGGAAAAGACTCTGAATCTATTGAGCCTTTGAAATGAGTTTCAGAAGAGCTTTGTATATTTGCAATAATTTATTGTGTGGAAGGAACTAAGTGAGAAAAGCTTGGTGTGTTCCAGGACATCCTGTATCCTCCATGCTGGCTAACCTCTGCTACCCTGCTTTGCACATGTATGCCTAGAAATGTGTGTCACGTGACCAAAATGGTGGTATGGTACAGCAGTAAGAGGAGGGGACCCTACAGGTCATGTGATGGGATAGTGCTTGCATGTTCTCTCACAAGGCTGCTTGCCTTGTGCCATTGCATGATGGTGAATGTCTGCATTTTGGTCATGCGATAGATATAACTATCAGTCCCAGGATAACAGTGCCTAAGGTCTATATAGCTCTGGAATATTGCCAGAAGTGGTTCATCTTTAGCCAAATGATTGGGTCCTTATATTAATGTCTTCATTATGCAGTAAGTTCCATGTGGACATACATTGACTAGGGTCTTGATTTATGTGCATTTTAGTTTAAATCTATTTGTATATTTCTGACAATAAGAGCTACTTCACAAATACCAAAAGTAAGTGAACTCTGGCAAGATGTGTTTGCAACACAAATATTACTTGCTGTAGCTTAGCAGTAAAATTGTCAGGGGTAACCACTTACTGCTCTTGTTTATTTTGTCTCTCTTCAGCATCTACTGGTGCCAGAGGTGTGCGCTCAAAGCTTGGAATTTGAGTGGTGCTTATACATTTTATTTACATACACCATTTTTAACTTTTTGCTCTTACTTTTTTGGTGGTAGTTCATTGGAGGTATTAAGCTAGCATAAACCAGCTCTACTACCCAAAGAAGATATTGTAGTCCTTCGGTCTTTTTCTCACCACTAAGTTGCTCCAGAAGCAAACATTGATGTAGCCGTATGATCAACAATTTCAGCCAGACCAGCTCACTACTGTTGAACAGCTATGTTCATACAGAGACAAAGACAAGGAACCAGATGCCATGGCTTGGGGGGAAGCCAGGACTGCTACTTTTTTTGGTGTTGCTGGCTTATGTTGATTTAAAGAAACTGTAATTTTATAAATATTAATCTCTATTTTACAAAATATGACTAACTGCAGAAGGGATGGTTTGTATTTGTTTGATGGAGCAGCTCATCCTGGACACCATTTCCAAGCGTATCAAGGACAAGAAAGTGATCAGGAGTAGTCAGCATGGCTTCACCAAGGGGAAGTCATGCTTAACCAATCTGATAGCCTTCTATGATGGAATGACTGSCTGGGTAGATGAGGGGAGAGCAGTGGATGTTGTCTACCTTGACTTCAGCAAGGCTTTTGACACTGTCTCCCATAACATCSTCATAGACAAGCTCAGGAAGTGTGGGTTAGATGAGTGGACCGTGAGGTGGATTGAGAASTGGCTGAATGGCAGAGCTCAGAGRGTTGTGATCAGYGGCACARAGTCTAGTTGGAGGCCTGTAGCTAGCGGTGTCCCCCAGGGGTCAGTACTGGGTCCAGTCTTGTTCAACTTCTTCATCAGTGACCTGGATGAAGGGACGGAGTGCACTGTCAGCAAGTTTGCTGAGGATACAAAACTGGGAGGAGTGGCTGATACACCAGAGGGCTGTGCCACCATTCAGAGGGACCTTGACAGGCTGGAGAGATGGACAGAGAGGAGCCTTATGAAGTTCAACAAAGGGAAGTGCAGAGGGCTGCACCTGGGGAGGCATAACCCCATGCCCCAGAACAGGTTGGGGGTTGACCTGCTGGAAAGCAGCTCTGCGGAGAAGGACCTGGGAGTGCTGGCGGACACCAAGTTAAGCATGAGGCAGCAATGTGCCCTGGTGGCCAAGAAGGCCAATGGGATCCTGGGGTTGCAACAGGAAGAGTGTTGCCAGCAGGTCGAGGGAGGTGATCCTCCCCCTCTACTCAGCCCTGGTGAGGCCACATCTGGAGGACTGTGTCCAGTGCTGGGCTCCCCAATACAAGAGACACATGGAGCTCCTGGAGCAAGTCCAGCAAAGGGCTACTAAGATGATGAAGGGACTGGAGCGTGTCTCCTATGAGGAAAGGCTGGGAGAGCTGGGCCTGTTCAACCTGGAGAGGAGAAGATGGAGGGGGGAATCTTATCACTGTGTATAAGTATCTGAAGGGAGGGTGTAAAGAGGATGGGGCTAGACTTACAGCRGTGCCCAGCAATAGGGCGAGAGGCAGCGGGCACACACTGAAACACAGAAAGTTCTTTCAGAATGTAAGGAAAATTTTCTTTATTGTGAGGGTGACCAAGCACTGGAACAGGTTGCCCAGAGAGGTTGTGGAGTCTCCATTCTTGGAGATATTCAAAAGCTAGACAGCTAGTCCAGCTAAGGTCCTGGGCAACGTGCTGTAGGTGACCCTGCTTGAGCGGGGCAGGGGGAGTTGAACTAGATGATCTCCAGAGGTCCCTTCCAACCTCAACCATTCTGTGATTCTGTATTTTTCAACTGCCACATAGTTTTTCACATGACACATAGAATAATGTTAAGGAGAACATTGATGCTGTTGTGCAGCATAACACATCACAGTTGCTTTATATTGTGGTATGTGCTGGTGGTACTGCAAAAATTTAAATCTGGTCGTATTCCTTACAAACCCTGCGTGCTTAATTCCCTTTTTAGATACTCACATCAGCCTATGATCAGTGCCTTTATATGCTGTTGGAAAACCATTACTTTTTTAGTCCTAGCCACTATTAGTAGTGTACATAATTGACAGAAACAAGAAAAATGTTTGGCTTCTGACAGCATGTATCATAAATATACTTCATTGCAAAAACTTACTCTTCTTAGATTATGGAGACTGTATAGACTGCAAGGAAATCAAGGAACCAAGTTTGTTTATTAGGTCATACAAAACATGATCCCTCTGTCTCAAATAAACAGCAAACAATTCTTTTAAAGAAATGAGAAAGTGCTTTATAGTTAATGAAGTGTTTGGGACTGTTATAATTGAACACCTTCTTTTAGACCATATGCCACTCCATATAATACCTTTTCTCATCTGTGATATTATTTTGTTCATCATAGTCATTTAGTATGTAGCAAATGCATGTTCAGTAATTGTCATTAGGTTCAATAAGTGTAAGGGAATAGCAGTAAAGGCTGCCACATAGATCCACTGGTAAAAGGAAAATAAATGATTAGTGGTCAGTAAAATACATTTCTTCTTATGATAACTTAAATGGGTGCAACTGTCCGACTACTTCAAGAGATGTAACCCTGCAAACACAAGGAGGCAGACTTTGATAAGAAATCTCTGGTCTGTATAATAACTAAACAGTGCCAGAGGCAGTGTGACTAAAAAGTTATTTTTTGAAAAACTGCAGTGTTTGAGAGGTAATTTTGTCTTCAGCAAGCTTTATTTTTTATGTTTAGAGCAAAAAATTCCTTAATAGCAATTGCTTCAAGCTTTTAGTACTCTTGTAAAGGTCTTTCAAAGATGGTTAGTAATGCTATTTATTAAACATTTTTGTACATGTTCATTGGTGTTCTAATAATCTAATTTAAAAGTATTGAAAGGAGTATCAGTGAGTTGCAAGAAAAGCATTAATGTTATGTTATATATGACATCCTAAAACACAAATAGTTTTTGGACATCCACTAATAGCAACATGAAATAATACATAATGCTAGTAACTTCTGAAAATCAGAACTGTGGTGGTGGATTTTGTTTTACAGCCTGCTGAACATCAGAAAGTGTTAATTTGAAATATGTGGACATGATCTGTTTAAAACAGGTATGAAGGAAATTTCCCACAGTAATCAGATTCATCTTTCAGATAAAAAAGCACCAGAGATAACCTTCTGAAGGATCTTATTGTGTGGACGTATGTGTTTTTGTAGGATCCAACAGGAGAGAAAAGCACAAGAGATTAGTTTCTTCCACAACTAGTTGACAATCACTTGAGTGAAAAATTGTCCAGCTTTTAATGGAAATCTCCATCAAATTTGAGTGGCTTTCAAGCTTACTCATATCCATGAGACAAGCTTCTCAAAGCAAACCAATCATAAAACCCTGCATTTTACAGAAAAACATGACAAAAAATAAAATTCATGGCCTAATGCAGAACTTGGGGAATGTAAATTTACTGTGTAATAGAAAACCTATTGTAGTTTACCAGCAGCTGAAATACTGTAAGTTTTTACTGATTCATCCTCAGAGCAGATGGCTAAAAGCAGACAGATATTTTAAGTGAACTTTTAAATTTATTCAGCTCTTTACTGTATCTTCATGGCTTTTGATTCAATTTTGAATGAATAATTTAGAAGATGCATGTAATTCAGAAGTAATATGGAAATTAATAGAGGTATTTGCCCTATTTCACTCAGGAGATCTGCACATACTCACAAACTCCATTTAACTGTGGCATTCTAGAATTGAAATGCATAAAATAATGTTCTTAGAACATTCCTTATCTACTAATATCAAATCCCTGAGCTTTCTAGTTTAAATATTCATTTTTGTACCAGTTTTATATAATACCTTTGTAAAAGTACACTTATCATATTCTCATGTTGTTGGTGGCAGAAAGCTGTTCTCCATGCTACTAACCCTGTTAATGATGTAAAGCCTATTACTAGAGATTATGTACTGAAGAACAGATTTAATCTGTTCTTTGCTCAGAATAAGTTAACTGATCTGGTCAAATATATAAGATACAGACATCCATTTCATAGTGTACTGTGACACTTGTTTTGATTGTTAGAAGTATAAACTAAAAATATTCCTCACTTCCAGTTTGTCTTCCTGTGCTTTGCATTTTTTCTGTTTTCAGTCTTAGCTTGTTTGCTCTGATTTCTTTCAAAGGGTTGAAAATAGGAAAGCTGTACTTTTACTACTCTGGTTTTACTGTGGAGGCACAGTAAAAAAAAATGGAGAACTAATTGGAATAATAAAAATAAATACATAAGACCCACAGACCTCAAAACAAACTATCTAGAAGCAAATGTTAAAGGTAGTGTTAACTAGTACTTCTGGCACTTGCTGTAATTACTTAGGTAATAGGTAAAAACAATCTGCTCTGATGGAGATAGGAATGAGAGCAATAAAATAGAACGTGTATTTTAGAGATGAAAATTTTATTGCTGAGGTGTGTGTGTTTGTATTAAACTGCTAAAGTTGAATTGTACACAGTAAATTGCAGATATACTATCATGCATTTTTCCGGCTTAAAATTTACAGTTTTTTGGTGCAGCTTCATTTGGCTTGTACCTCTGGAAGTAGAATTAGAACTGTCTTTCCATGCCTTAGGTTTTGCTGCTTGCTTCTGAAGACAGATGCACTGATATTAGCGTTTTAACCCACAGAATCATTGAGGCTGGAAGGTGCCTCTGGAGATCATCTAGTCCAATCCCCCACTCAAAGCAAGGTCCCTAGTGCAGGTTCTTGAGAGGCATGTCCAGTTGGGCTTTGAGTATCTCCGAGGATGGAGTCTCCACAGCCTCTCTGGGCAACCTGGTCCAGTGTTTGACTACACTCACAGTAAAAAAGCTTTTTCTTATGTTTGAATGGAATATTGTGTATTTCGATTGTGCCTGTTACCTCTTGTCCTTTCACTGGGCACCACTGAGAAGAGTCTGGCTCCGTCTTCCTTACTCCTTTCATCAGTATTTATACATATTGATAAGATGCCCCCTGATCTTTCTCTGCTTGAGGCTAAACAGTCCCAGGTCTCTCAGCATCTCCTCATATGAGAGATACTCCAGTTCCTTAGTCATCTCTCTGGCCCTTTGCTGGGCTCGCTTCAGCAGGTCCAGGGGTCTCTTGTACTGGGGAGCCCAGGACTGGACACAGCACTCCAGATGCAGCCTCACCAATGCTGAAGGATCACCTCCCTCAATCTGCCAGCAACATTTTTCCTAATGCTGCCCAGGGTGCTGTTGGCAGTTAAGATCAGGAGTGTGCTTCTGAAACACATCTCATAGTCATGCCCACCTAGGATGCTCTGGTTTATTTGACTGAGTAGTCTGAGAACATGAAAATAGTTTTCTTTCAGTTTAAACTAAACTGAAACATGTGTTGCAAGACTTCTTCAGATCTGTGTTCTAGCCCCTCTAGAGGCTAGAACCCAGAGGCTGTCCTGTCTGCAAGACCTGACCATAACTAGCCCAAAGTAGATACCTCCTCCTTTTGCCTTCTTGAGATCTCAATTACTGTAAATTAAGGTAGTTTTTCTATTTCGATTAGAAATATTTCATTTTTGTTTTATTAGCATATAAAGACAAGCATTTGAAAAATACTGATAGTTTAAATATTGTGCAAAAGCTTAGAAACTTAGGAATTTCATATATAGATCTTTTATTCAAATTTTGTAAGAGACCAAGGTTGGTCTTTAAAGCACTCTGAAGAAAGGCAGTGTGGAAAACAGTCATTTCCTAAGATTTGTGGTAGATGTTGTTAGACTATTTGTTTTGTCCTCTAGCCTTAATAACCTAAGTGCTTGTTTGTAATTGCAAATTTTACTGTTTTGTCTATGTAGTTTGGTGTTTTTTTCAAGTTGCTGTTTTTCAAATAATAGTGAATTTAATGTAATTTACTATAATTTTCAGTAATTTTAGGTAAGAGACATACATTTTACTTGAGATTGTTTTGACCTGACACAGTTTATCTAGCAAGTAACTTGAAATATATTACTATCAGTCCGGTCTCCTTTGTAGGATTTAGAGTGCTATAAAAGAATCTGAGGGGAGGAATAGGTTATTGCTTTGAGTTTCTCATTAAAATTCATGTGTAGTCTTCCTCTCCCACCACCTCCCACCTTTTTCCTCAAGAACTTTTTTTCCTGCGTTTCTCCTTAAAGCAATTTTATTTGAAAATATTTAAAAATAATTTGTTTCCTATGGAAAACTTGGGGGTTTAAGTTGATGCTGTCAGTCTAATACTTAATCTCCCTTTTGCCAGTTTCCTTCTGCATAATATAATGTAGAGGAAGTACAGTCCTCCAACGTTTGTTTGTTTCAGTGCTATTAAGTCTATTTTTAAAAGTATTTTAATTCAGTTAATTCAGACAACTTTGATTTGGCCAACTAGAAATAGTATGTTTTTATAATCTGCATACARAAGTTACATGAATATTGTATAATACATTAATGTTCCTGAAGGGAAGAATAATTCATTTTTCTTTTTCTATGCAGAGGCATTCTTTATGAAAATACTTTTGCAGTAGTTTGAATACAGTTCAGTTTTATGTTTGAGTTCCTGCTCCCACACATTTGTATTTCAGCTGTTGTTTTGACTGTACCAAGTAGTTAACAAATATTTTTCTGTCAGTGGTTTGACAGTAGAAGAAAGAGAAAGGTATAGAGTCTGAATGATTAATAAATTACGGAGTGAAAAAGTTTTGATCTTTTAACCAAAAGCAAAATCTGGCTTAAGTTGATGGCAACTATTTTGTTACTATTTTATGTTAGCTGTGGAATATGTCAATGAAAAGTATTGAAAATATTCCAGTTCTTAATAATTTTTTCTATACTAAAATAGAGTTAAATATGTGTGGAGAAAAAGAACTGTAATCTCTTAACCCTGCTAGGCAAGGAAAGAGAAGGATAGTCGGACAGAGTTTAGAAGATAGAATCAACCTATTGTGCATACTAGCTGGCTGGAACTTTTGTTCTCCAGTATTTTTACTTGGCACAGAGTTAGTTTAAAGTCAGAGTTGGGGGAGTTTCAGTTGTTATCCAAACATAAATCTGGAATAACTTACTGTGTATTGGGAATGAATGCCTGGCACATACTAAAGACAAAATACTCTGAAATTGTGCTATGTATTAGCAAAGGAAAAATAACATGGTATTACGTGACATAAATAAAAGCAGAGAAGTTTCTGTAAAGCTCACTGTATAATTCCTTCCAGCACACCCACACTTAGTATTTACTGAACAAAGATTAAGGGCAACAAACCGAGACATAAATTTTGTAGTTGTCTTGGCAAAACATTTTTCTGAGAATGATTACTTGCCAAGTCTTTATGAATTTGAAGATAAATGTCCTGTCTGAAAACTGAGAGTAAACCCTCTTTTAGTTAATAATTGGCAAAACAGTTTTGTCTTTGTGCATAAAAGATTACAAGTGACTTTAGCTCTACTTGCAACATTAATGTTTAGACATTAGGTATAGGTAGCCTCCTTTACCTCTTCAGTGCCATGCTTTCTGCATGTACTACTGTGGTTGACCACATTAAAATCCTTTCTGCTGCATGATTTAGTTAAAGGGGAGGGGAGGCGAGGAAAGTAGCATAGTATCTGTGGATGAAGCCAACTGCATAAAACAAGCTTAAAAAGAACCAGTAATAGCACTCATTTATTTGTTTCCAAGTATTCCAGATGTTCATCACAAATAGTGAATAGAATTGAGAATTACATGTCATTTCCAAGAGTACCTACGTTCTTCAAATGATTTCTGTTTAGACTTTAAAAATGTGAAAACTCTTGCAGCTACAACCTATGGTTTTAATTGTCTTTTCATATCACAATTTTCAGCAGCCTGGCTTGTCACAGAGAAAATTTATTATCAAAGGTTACCAAGCAAATGGCTCCCAAAAGTCTAGTTGTTTGGCTTTACAGTGTGTTATTGTGGTCATTAGGGACATGCACTTAATGCAGTGTTCAACTTGCAGTTCTTGATCAAAAGCACTCCAAAATCATTTTGATGTAAAATGGCATCTCAAATCATTTAAAAATTCAAGTGCTCTTTTTAAAAAGGCAATTTATTTGACTGAAATACAGTTGTAATACAGAACACAAAAGAGTATCTCTTTCTGTGGTGTCCATAGCATTTAGGAGATTAATGCTGTGCTGTTAGAAATTGAACTATTTGCTTTAAAACAGGATTTATGTGGCTTCAGCAAGCACAGTAATAGCGCATTCCATTGCATCTGCAGTATTATAGGAACCAGAATATCTGGATTTAAAGGAATGTAAATAATTACTCTATTTTCTTTAAGAAATGAGGAAAAATCCTCACTTATGTTTGGCTTTCTCAGCAGCCAGAGATGTTGAAGGTGGTAGACATTTGGCCTCTTGCTTAGGAGGTCCTTGCCACTGAGATTTCTTGTCAACATCAACATGGAAGACAGTTCTTCGACCATTAGTTGCCAGTTTAAAATTTCATTGAAGATATTAAGAAAACGATAAGTTTTGCTCATTGCTGTTGAATATTCGGTACTGAAGTGAGTTTGCCCATCTGCAGTCAGATCTAATATGGACTTAATAAATATCCTTTAGTAGATCAGAGCATGTTTTTCAGTTACTATCATGCATGCTTACTGTAATATTTATGTGGATGGCATTGCCATAAACTACATAGAAGTGAAAAATATTTGTAAGACTTCCAACACCTTAGTTGGCAAAAGTAGTATCGAAAACACCATAGTCTTACAGATCACCTTTATCTAGAATACTTCAGACATTTCCAAATTAGAGGGAGTAGAGAGAAGCATGACAAAAGATGCAGGCATAGGAAAAAATGTGTTTGGAAATAAATTAAGATTTTTTGCCTTAGGAATGAGGTGTAATAATAATACACAAAAATGTAAAGAGCAGAAGTAGAGGACAGAGCTTTTCCTGTTGTTTGTAACAAGGCAAGGGGATACTCGATTAAGTTAAAATGTAATAATTATGACCTTTATTCTTTTAAAAGGAGAGAGTACTCTTCCTTGAGTGATTATTTCTTTTGGATTCACTCACACTCTTTATATGTAATTTCAAAAGCAAAATTTCAAAACATTAGAAGGATATTATTATTTCAGTATTGTCTGTAGGGGCAAATACCAGATTGTTCTCCCTTCATCCTGTTCTGTTTGTGTCAGAGCAGTTCCTCAGATCTTTCAGTTTTTCAACTCTTTCACTTGCTGCCTACCTGATAGGTTTGATAATTATTGACAGCGTTTTTCAACTCTCCTGCCTCCCCCCTGCTTTTGACTAGACCAGCTCTGAGTAAAGCAGTAAGTTTACTCAAGTAGCTCAAAAACTCAAGTTTTTCTTGGCAGCATTTTGTTTGTAGCTGGTGTACTTCAAACTGTGGAGAGTATACTTAATACATCAGTTTTCTTCAATTTCTTCATTTCATGAACTGAAGCTGATGTTCCAGATGATTTTGACTCGCAGGCTATGGTTTGCATTTTCTGACCTACAAGTTGCCTAGCTTTGCATTAAAACAAAGTTGCTTAATCAAAGATATTTTTGCATTTCCCTGAGTGAAGACTCCCTTTCAGTACTGAGTGCTGCTAGTTTGTCATGCTCTGTGAAGAGTGGTTTTCACAAGCATCATAGCCTTCCTCACCACCATTGGTGGTGACAGGTGGAGCACATTCAACCTTAGCTTGGGTGACATTAGTAGTCTCTCTGTAGAATGTCTCAGTTCTTAATATCTGTAGAGCTGCTACTTAGAGCACTGCTATAGTTTCATGACAATGTATATTGAGAGAGACTAAGAACAGTTCCCCAAGCTTTAATGACCTGAGGACTCTTTGTCCTGTTGATCCCAGAGTCCTTTGTAAACAGGAAAGTGATGTTGGTGAGGAACATTGCTTGAAGTCACCCATAGTGTAAATTTGTATAAAGACAAGAAAAACATGTTTCTTATCTGTAACTTGTTCTTTGACCTGTGCTCTCTGGGTGTTCAAGACTCACTCCAATGGAGTGCCAGAAGGGGGTCTTTGAGTTTTTCTCGATCTTTTAATGGTTGGGCAGCTCAAGAACAGCTTTATTTTAAAATTCAAAAATGTGTCAATTTTACAGTCTCAAATAAGGAACGTATACTTTGTCTAGTTTGAATAATCAAATGTATTTGAAACTTGTGAAATGCTAATTTTAAAATCTAGAAGAATGATATAAATTTTGTTGCTCATCAGCAGAATCTAAGCAAGTTTTGTAGAGAGGGATGTTCAATTTTATTAGACAAACCGATAATGGGTGAAAAGTGCAGGCAAGCTGTTGAACATACAGTCCTTTCTTCAGCAGCAAGCATCAGGCTGAGTACAGGTTAAAAACAATTGTTTTCTGTGTTTGTTATAACAGACAATTTTGAGAGAAAAGGGTGACAGGTATCTCTAGTGCATGAAAGGATGTTTAGAAGGGGAGAGATGATAAAGCTGTTAATCAAATAAGGTTCACTTGCAAAGGTCAAGGGCTTGCAGGAAGAAGGGTATTGGGGTGTGCCATAAAAACTAGTTCATGATAATATTCAGTAGAGTTACAACATTTTAGTTCTTAAGCTCTG
The DNA here is from genome assembly GCF_003343035.1 of Apteryx rowi. Classification (NCBI taxonomy): domain Eukaryota; kingdom Metazoa; phylum Chordata; class Aves; order Apterygiformes; family Apterygidae; genus Apteryx; species Apteryx rowi. The sequence goes on along the minus strand of NW_020451085.1, from coordinate 224,118 downwards.
CATTTGAAGGTGTTTTGTAAGACTCCCTTGAGGGTCAGGGAGTTAGTAGAGTGGATGCTTTGTGAAAAATATTCTCCAGTTGTTTACTGAATGTTTCTGTCCTTTATCATTTCTGTGTGTGCTAATCCTAGTGAAAAATAGTTTTTTGGTTTTACTCACTCTTTCCTGAAGCATGTCAAATTCCGCCATGTGCATACATATAATTCATAGATTTTTGGTAGTTCTGTTGATCTTTTTAATTGGAAGAGGTTAATCGCTTAGTGTCAAGATCATATGAAAAATTGGAAACGTTACTTGTAGGGCAGGTTTAATAACCTGTGTCTTATCTAATATAAAGATAGATTGTCTGTCTTGTATGCCTTTGATGTCTATGCATATACATGGATATAATAGATGATTAATTCCATTTGTTAAAGTTCAGTTTTAAAGCTAATTGGCTCCCACTACAGGAAATTCCATTTTTACATATATTTGTATGCTTAATACGTGTACATATATGTTAAGAGTTCTGTGAAAATTGTTGACATATAATTAGGAATAAAAATTGAATTCAAGTTCATATTTGAGAGAGTTGCAGATGATGGCTGATCTTTTGCAAAACAGTTAATATTGCTTCATAGCAATACAAACATCAATTTGAAATCAGCAGGAATGCTCATTGAGAAAAATGAAACATAAAACTCAGAAAAATATTTCCCAGTATTTCTGCAAGACTGAACATATCTAGATTTAACTGTTAGCGCTCAGTAGCACTATAGTAGTCCATTGTTAAACCACAAGATGAGTTTTGTCTTTCAGATGTGTTGGGGACAACATTGCTTGCTTTGGTTTTGAGTTTTGCCATAGATACTCATTAACTCTTTTTTTTTTTTTTCTCTGTTGGTCTGTCTCCTTTAAAGGCCGTTTGTATGCAATGCAAACAGGGATGAAGATTGATAGTAAAACCCCAGAATGCCGTAAATTTTTATCCAAACTTATGGATCAGCTGGAAGCTGTGAGTAGAATTTATTGCTCTCCTCTGAAGTTATTTGTGATGTTACTTTAATTTCTATTTAATCTTCTCCAAATGTTGTCTTTTCTCTATCATCAGTCATTGATGCAAATATTCTGTATGCAGGCATACTGTATGTATTTTTCAAGTTGTATATAATAAATCATCAGAAGGATTGGAAGGAGATAAATCTCCCACTCCCTCTCGTCATCTCATTACAGCCAGCACTTACACTATAATTTCATTTAGACAATATGAATTACAAAGATATTGTATCCACACATAGTCTCATGAGAAAACATATCACTTATTATGAAATAAACACAGGTTTTTCAAAAGACCTTTTTATTGATTTATCTTTGATTCTGTGAAGTCTTTGAGAGTTATTTTCCCTTCTGTAGGAGTAGCTAGCCTAGTCTTCTGTGCTTTTGTAATTTTTGTCCCAAATTTTTGTACCTAGGGAGTTTTTTAAAACATACTCTAAAAGATTAAGATACTTTTGTGATCTTATCTTCTGTTAGAGATTGGAGATCTTACACGAATTCTTGTAAGCACAATCTTATCTGTGCAGGTAAAAGGTAGTTATGCTACAGTTTTTTAGAGGACCCAATAATACAAAAAACAAAAACTTTAAGTACAGTTAAACTAAGAAAGAAAGGTACCAATGGTCAGTTTAAGCTTCAGTAGCTGTTTTACGTTGGTATTCTGTAGAGTAGTTTTCAACAGTCTGGAAGGACCAATGCATGGATTTTAAGGTTTAAGGGCTTGTTTGGAAGCAGAAAGTAACATTGGAAAATGGAACAGAGGTACGTTTTGTGTTCCATATTAATGTTTCTGTTCAAAATCTAACCATAGTAATGCCTGAAGAATTTGTGTGAAACTAGTGGAAAAAGTCTTAAATTCTTCAGAATTTTTTTTCCAACTGAACACGAACCTTTTGTTTTTTATTTGTACGTTGTTCTCTTTGCTACATTTTATCAGTGATTTTTAGCAATCAGAAATGTAAGATGAAGTGAATTGTTGGTGTGTTATTTCATGAAACTTCATCATCTTTATGGCTCTGATTTTCATACCAAAATGGAAGGCATGGCAGGAGAGATGACACTAAAACTCCAAAAGATTTTCTTCCGCATTCCCTAAGGATTGTTCAAGGTTATTGGATCCGTTATGGCACCACGGGAGCTAGTCTGTCTGCGGTGTTCAGTTGCGCTTTCCATTTCACATATGGAAAGACAAAAAAACAGCAAAAATCCTTGGGCATCTGTCTGTGTTAAGTGGTTTATCTTTCAGTTGCTGGTAAGGTTGTCTGTGTGGCAACTGATAGAAGGGGGAGTACTCATGCATGCTGGCGGATGATGTGTTCTGTAGTCAATTATTGATGTTTGTTCTATTTAACCAAGTTGTGGAAAGCTGGAGAGAGCACTTCTAAGCAGTTCTAATACAGAATTTGGGGGTTGGGGGAGGAGTTGGAAACTTGGGCRAATTGACAAGTTGGTGTGTTAGTATCTCTGCAATAATTTGATAGTGGCCCTTGTCAGACTGCAGTCAACCAGCAGGGGGCATATAGGAGTTTTGCATGTCTATGCTAAAGGTTTCACACAGCTTTTCGTGTGTTGCTGCTATTGATTATTATAGAGGTTAGACTGAAGCTTGTAAACAATTCTGAATCTTATGCTAGCAAAGGATAAAACAATATAAATGTCTAGAAATCACCAGTTAGTTTTATTTTGAGAAACTTCATAGTTTTCCAGATCTGTGTAGTTAATTAAATATGGTTTGGGATCTAAATATGATTTGGGATCTAAAATGCATATTTTCATCAGAAATATTTTATGTGTAGTTGTGTTGTTTTGCTTTTTCAATAGGTAACTTTAGTACAAACATTTATATTAAAATTAAACCCCATTTGCTTGATTTTTACATTCAAATTATGAGTTAGAATTAAAAACATCAGTACTGCAATACTGAGTTACTGATTGCGTGAAGGATAATTTCAGAAGTGAACAACCTGGACAACTTTAACTTTCTTAGGAGTGTATGTAATTAAGTGCCATTTGTGCCTTTGAAACTATCTCCGTTGAACATCAGATCAAGTCTAGCAATAAGTTATCTTCTAAGTATAAGGTATATATAGGCTCATAAAATATATATAAACATTTTTTTTCTCAGTGAACTTCAACAATGTCTCATTTCAGATATATATTTTACAGCTTAAAGATTATGATACACCCAATAGGAAAGAAACAAAATTACGCTTTCTAAAACACTAATACTTTTTAAAGACCTTATGTAGAATATGAATTCAACAAAAATCTGTAAATTTGAAGCACTATTTGCAATGTTTATATTTTACTACTGAAATCAAGTAACTTTCTTGGCAACATTCTATTCATTGAAAAGTTGGCCTCAATGTAAAAAATATTACAGAAATGCAGCCTGTATGATTAAATTTTCTTCACATTCACACACTGAAAAATAACTGCCATTCAGAGATTGTTTTTAAATCTTTTGGCAAAATAAGGACTGCAGGTTAGTATCACGCAGTGTTCCTGTTTTTGTTCTCTAAGGATACCTTGAGATTTCTGTATGTGCAAACAGTAAGCCTATTCAGAAGTTGTAAATCCACCTGTTGTAACTGTAACAGGGTTATTTGCTTTACTGATTTTTATTAGGAAACCTGAGGCTTCTTGTACTCTGACATCTTTGAAAAGAGGTCTTTGAATTGCAGTACACTGCTTACACTGAAAATTCCAGTAAATCCATAGGTCACTAAACCAGTCAAAGTAGGGCTGGGACTCTTTAAAGATGTAATGTGCTTCAGTGAATATCTTGCAAGAGAGAAGACATATAGTCACTCTGACCTACAGTACCTTTATAAAACATTCACTATTTTATCAATTTAAGTGCATTGAATCCTCATTCAGGCTTCAGAGTTCTTGGTATTTCAGATAATAAGGAAAAAAAAATCYGTAGTTATTCTTTTGCAATATTACTCTTGCATGTTTTGTCTTTATTTTTAAATTTTTTTTAATTTGAAAGTTATTCTGTATTAGTAGATATTATTCAGAGCTACTAATTCATAATATTTTTCTCTCCAAAATAATACATTTTCTCTTTGACATGCTGCTGTTAGCATTCATTACGTTAGAAGCTGGAGATTTGTAAAATAATTAGTATATTGTTTCCTTTTTTAAATTTTACTTGGATTTGTCTGAATCAACAGCTTCTTGTGTTTTAATTGGATTGTAAAATTGCTAGCGTCTAAGAAGGTAATGAATGTCTTTTTTTCAACTTTTTTTCAGATGAAAAAGCAATTTGGTGATAATGAAGCTATTACTCAGGAAATTGTTGGTTGTGCTCATGTGGAGAATTATGCTTTGAAAATGTTTTTGTATGCAGACAATGAAGACAGAGCTGGACAGTTTCATAAGTAGGTGAAAAATCTTTGTTTTGTTGCCTGAGTTAATATATTTTTTAGGAAATTTGAATCTACACTCTCTTAGTATGACTGAAAGCAGGAACTGTGCTTTAATGCATTCATTTCTTTTTTGGAAACCTCCATTGTTTACTACTTCTGTCTCTTAACTTTGCACACTAAATGTTATCCTCCTTCTTGTATTCTTGAAGAGGTTGTCCACCTTCTGGCAAGCTTTCTAAAGCCCCAAACCAATACTGACCTAATGTAGGATGTCTAATGAATGTTCTAAATTAGAAACCAAGTGCAGAACATATAAGCAGCTTTTAAAAAAAAATACTGAAAACTTTCTGTGTAGTAGTCGGGAGGCTAGTCAATTTATTCTTAAATTTAAATATTGTGAAGGGAGTTCTTAAATGTCAGATTAAAAGGAAAAAAAACAGTGAATGTTTTTAAATAAGCCAGTATAATCTAAACTGCCAACTTTTAAATTGTGCTCTTGAAAGACTGGCATTACCAAGTCAGTAAAATGTTTTCTTTTTTACAGAAACATGATAAAGTCCTTTTATACTGCAAGTCTTCTGATAGATGTTCTGACAGTATTTGGGGAGCTCTCTGAAGAGGTAAGTGTTAAGGATACCAGTGTATCTGACAGCTTTTTGTAGCACAGGAGCACAGCAAGTTACTATTTTAATTCCTTAAAATGTTCTTACARTTTGTAAATATGAACTTCGAAGACCATCAGTTTTAATTGTGTAACCAAATACATGTTGGTAAATCATAAGTAATCTTGCTAGGTATTTCTATAAAATGCATTTGAAATACTAGAAAACTATAATCTATTAGAAGATGCTTCATGACTTAACCAGTATCAGTTTCAAATTCAAAGTCTGATCATTGTTATGGGACACAGCATTACACTGAGCAAGTATAAATGACTGTAGAGAAAAATGATGCAAAATTCCTGGCCTTTTCCATCTTCATCTTTTTCACCCTGTAAGGAAGAACTTCTTATAGTGCTAATAGTTGACATGGAATTGTATACAGTTTAGTTAGACTAGATACTTTTGATGTTGCAACAAACCCCACCCTTAAAAGGCGATATGTAAAGTTGGAAGGATATAAATTTGTTTCATAAAAAGTGACTTGCTGTCTGACCGTTAGGACATCAGTATTTTTGTTCAAAAATTTTATCCACTAAAGTAGCTAACACAAACCCAGTTTTAGTGCTCTTCATGGCAGTTTATTTTTTAATCAAGCAAATATTCTAGAATTGGCTGAACAAGATCATAATTATTTTTATTAAGGCACACCAAAATAATTCTAGGTCTGTTATAAAGTAAGTTTTTCTACTAGCTGCGTGCTCAGCTGCTCTCTGTTATTCATGCCCCACAGGAGAATTAATCTCAAATATGCTGGAACAGATACTCTTAATAAAGTATTCCTTGTTCTGGAAAGTAAAAGTTAAATGTTCCTTGCTAGATTAACTGWTTGAGAAACTTATTTTGAAAATGTAATGGTAAAGTCGAAAATATTTGGCAAGGACAAAAATTTACAGAAAGCTGTTACTGACTGGTGAAGACATGTTTCAAAGATAGTTGAAGGAAGGTTAGAATACTTAGAACGATAAATAAGAAACAGCAATGATATTAAATAATCTGAGACCAAGTCAGCAATTGTTGATCACATAAGTGCTTAATGTGCCTCAGGACACCTAAATCCACATAGGTAATCCACAAATATTTTGTTTTCTCACATGCTCGAGTGCTATAGGCTTCTATGTTTCTGCTAGTAAAATTCCCTTAGAAAAGTTCTGTTATGTTGAAGACCCATAACAAGCTGTGACTGTGGCTGTGTTGAGCCCAAACTATTTCATGCTTTGTTTGGAATTCACAGACTAGACATCCTGTGTGAAAATCCCCTGAGAACCTCAATCTGATAGGTGTGCCTAACATGCAGGAAGATTCAATAGGTTTAAAAAACAGTAACTRTGGCTGCTTTCATTTGTTAACACTGGAAGGAAGGTAAAAGAATGGTGTTGATGGTGATGTACTTAATGTATAGTAGTACCTATAGATATTAACGAGTTCTTGTCCAAGGAGGGGAACACTTGGATTCTATGTCTTCCATAGTCTGAAACTATTCCGATCTACTTTTTTTTTTTTTTTTTTTTTTTTTTTTTTTTTTTTTTTTTTTTTTTTATTATCAAGGGAGACTAGTTAGGATTGCTCTTTCGCGTGTTCTGTTGAAACTGGCTGCTGTGCACCCTGGAATCCAAAGTTCATAGAGCCAGAGAGTAAGTGTACATTTTAATGCACTGATAAGACACGCAACCTTAGATTGTAGGAATCCAGTCCCTGCCTGTAATACTTCCTATGCACTATTCAGTGACTTCGGAGGTCCTGAAGCAATCCTTTGTGCATATGAAAAAAATGTTATAAATGCTAATGTGGAATCCTAGCACTTGTAAATATTTACTACTGAATGTATTTTTTATTGTTGCAAAAAGGAATGTAGTGCTTTATAATTGGAAAGAAGCAGGATATCATCTCATTTTTAATTCATTTAATTAGCGAAGACATTGTTAAAATAGTGTGTGGAAGAAATACAGTAAAAGGTTTGCACTTCTGGCTACCTTTGTTAAGTTTCACCAGTTTCCTTATCCAGTATCACATGAAGGATTTATGGGATGAGTATGACATGGGGCTGTCATAGACTTCTGCAGAAGCCTTCTGTATTAGCCTGAAGTAAGGCTCAGCCTGCCTCTGGTTATATAGTAAAACACCTAAATTTTCTACCTCAGTTAGTCAGACCATCTGTCTGTCTTTTCAGTATGTAATTGCCTTCATAGGTATGGAATGTTGACAATTAAAAGACTTTTCAATCAACAGCAGAAAGCACAGAAAGTGGGTAGTTGACACCTAAAATCAGAAGAAGGGTATTATAAATAATGTGTATATTTATAACTGGTGAGTGACTGATTATTAGACAGTATGGGTAGATTGTATTAGAGGAAACAGTGGATGCTCCGCTTCTCAATATTAGAACTAGGCAAAATGATTTTCTGGAAGACATGTTTCATAAGACACAGCTGATATGAGATCACTATGAAGTTGTGTGTTTATAGAGTTATTTTCATTTACCTCAGTAATAATCTTCATACAGGAGGGCAGTCTTTAAAAAAGGAAGAGCAGTGCTGTCATGGAGGGAGGGGAAAAAAGAAACCCCAAAACAACAAAATTTAGAGTCTCAGTTCTGGAACTACAGGCTTTGCAGTTTAGATGCATAATGACACACATGGGTCAAATAGGGTTCTTTCCTTGCCTATAAACTGTAATGCTCTTTTATAGAATTCTTCAAGATGCGTTGTTAATCAGTGTCAGAAAGAAAATCCCTTTATTTAGGAAATTCCAGGTTACACTTTTTTATGTAATTACTTTAACTGAAATGTTCACTGCTGAAATAGAAATTCTAGACAGAGGTTGTGGTCTCTCTAAAATGGCTCTAGCTGTTGTTCCTATGCATGATGTATTTTCTTTTAGTCATTTTAGAGAAGACTTATGGAAATAATGTCAAATACACAGATTTTTCAGTACAAATATTTTGACTAATTTAAATCTTGGATAAAATACTGGTGGCAGGGTAGTGTTTCCTATGCTCTTGCAAAACATCCACTGAAAACAAATAAGTTGACTATATTTAAAGCATTCACAATGTTTTTGAAACACAATTTTGACTGCAAAAATGTTTTCTGTAAATTACAAGTTAATTCGATGGAGGGTTTGGAATAATAATGATACTAGCCCAAATGGTGAACTTCTATTTCATTACATCATTCTTGCAGAGCATTCAGGTAAATGTCTGTAGATAGACTGTCTTTAGAAAGTCTTTTCAGTATTTCATGATAGATTATAAAATATTTGATGAAGTTACAGAATCACAGAATCACAGAATCTCTGAGGTTGGAAGGGACCTCTGGAGATCATCTAGTCCAACCCCCCTGCTCAAGCAGGGTCACCTAGAGCACGTTGCACAGGATTGCATCCAGGCGCGTTTTGAATATCTCCAGAGAAGGAGACTCCACAGCCTCTCTGGGCAACCTGTTCCAGTGCTCTGTCACCCTCACAGTGAAAAAGTATTTCCTCATGTTCAGATGGAATTKTCTGTGTTTCAGTTTGTGCCCGTTGCCTCGTGTCCTGTCGCTGGGCACCACTGAAAAGAGTCTGGCTCCATCCTCTCGACACCCTCCCTTCAGATACTTGTACACGTTCATAAGATCCCCTCTCAGCCTTCTCTTCTCCAGGCTAAACAGGCCCAACTCTCTCAGTCTTTCCTCATAAGAGAGATGTTCCAGTCCCCTAATCATCTTTGTAGCCCTTCACTGGACTTGCTCCAGTAGTGCCACATCCCTCTTGTACTGGGGAGCCCAGAACTGGACGCAGTACTCCAGATGGGGCCTCGCCAGGACTGAGTAGAGGGGGAGAATCACCTCCCTCGACCTGCTGGCAACACTCTTCCTGATGCACCCCAGGATCCCATTGGCCTTCTTGGCCACCAGGGCACATTGCTGCCTCATGCTTAACTTGGTGTCCGCCAGCACTCCCAGGTCCTTCTCCGCAGAGCTGCTTTCCAGCAGGTCAGCCCCCAACCTGTACTGGTGCATGGGGTTGTTCCTCCCGAGGTGCAGGACCCTGCCCTTGCCTTTGTTGAACTTCAGTCATGTAACATTCCATCTCTTGAGCAAAAACTGATTCTTAAATAATTTTCCAGAAATACTGCTGAGGATGTTGTATTCAATATTGGGAAAGTAAAAAAAAGTTACAATGCAGTTTAGCCGTTCGACTGATAAGAAAGTGTCTTATAGAAAGCCATAACTTTCTATCAGTACTTTTCCTTTCTGAGGTACAGTGAATGCACTTTACTAAATCTGTCTTCGGGATTGGCTTTTTTTGGAGATTTCATTTGTGAAAGTGAGGACCCTAGCTTTCTACTATGCTGTATGAACATCCAGGTGGATAACAATGAATTAAATAGGAACAAGGGAGCTTGCTGGCATTATCCATTATGCTGTAGCACTTGTAGCTTGTCCTGTTCTAGACAACAGTGCAATGGATTTTGTGAAGTACAATTTTGGATCTCTGATTAATTCTATAAGATTTTGGATGTCATTTCAGTCAGGATTTTTAAAGGGAGATTAATGTACCTCTGGTTTCGAACCACATTTAGCCTGTGATTGTTAATCTGTAAATTAGAGTTCACCAGTGCCTTGCAGTGGATTTCCAGAAGTAATATTCTGATGTTACTGTTGGTGGAAAACATGCTATCAACCTCCACTGTTCATATGGCAAAATTACTTCACTTACCCTTCCATGTTTCCCATCCCTGTTTATATTCAGTCTCCTCCTATGAAGCACATTACCTTGTACCTGTCAGAACATCTGACTAGTTGTTTTTTTTATAACTTCTGACAAAGCAGTTGATTTGCCTAATCAATTTAAGATTTCTCCAGCAGTTGAGAACTTTTTCTGGATTAAAAGAATCTATGGTAGCCATCCCAGGAGATATGACATGATCAATTATCATTTCATCTTTTGACATATTAATGTTGCACCTAGGAATGTTAAAGTATATTTTAAAAAATGTAGTGGAAAACCCCGAGGCAGTTGACTCTGATATTAGTTTTAATCGCTCATGTTCCCGTCTGTGAAAAGAAGAATCTATAAAAGCCCAAAGTGAAACGCTTGTCTTCAGTTTCCTCTTCCTGGAAACTGAAAATAGTCAAAAATAAAGTATGCTTTTTTTTAAAAAAAAATATTGAAGTTACAAATGTTCCCTACCTTTTTTTTGTTGTTGTTAATTTCAAACTATTCCCATGGAGATGGAATCAGAAAGGCAAGCAGCAGGTTCTCTTCTCATTTTTATTGCTTAATACTGACACCATTTCAGAAGATGAGAATTGACAAAAAGAGGTGTTGTACATCAATATAATAACTAACATTTTTGAGAAGTATTCGTATTTTTTATAACTGAATTATTAACCTTGTAATTAATAGTTTATTCAAAGTCATTACTGCCATAAACCCTTTTCCTCTGCAGTCTGTATATACCTAAACTCACGCATTTGATTTTTAGCTATAGTAAGTCAAGATATTGTGGGTGCTATAATATACCTCCCACCCCCACATTAATCTGCAACTACAACAACCTTTTTATATTCATACTTTAAGTACCTATTTGAAATTTAAAATATTGTCATTACAAAAAAAAAAAAAATCCAGTATTATCGATCAGGAGGAGTAGGATTTTCAGTTTCAGATATTTAAATCTGAAGTAAAGTTCTCTAAGTTTATGGAGATATAAAGTTTTCTTTATTATTTCACATCAGTAATTACTACACAGTGCTCTGTGCTTCACAGTAGATAGTTTTGGTAAATTTTATTTCCTCTTCCTGGCATGCTACACTAATTGAAGATCTCCACATTTTCCTTTCATGTCAAGATCCCCTTAGAGCAGTTCTTTTTATATCTTAATTCACCAATTTATTTCCCGTGGGTCGTTCATCTTTAAAGTGGTGTCAAATGATAGCAGAGAAAGCAGCTTAGTTTTTTAATCTCTTGCCAGGGTGGAAGACCTGTATATATTTCTTTTTGGATGTGTTAAGTCACAGAAATGAGCAGTTGCAATATCTGGCCTTTTACCTTCCCCAGAATGTTCAGCACAGGAAGTACGCCAGATGGAAGGCAGCATACATTCATAACTGCTTAAAGAATGGAGAGACTCCTCAGCCCGGACCTATTGGAATGGAAGGAGAAGGCTTTGGTATGTATTTTCCTTTTTCTGTGTAAAAAAGGAGATGGGCTGGGTGAAGACCAAAATGGTGGTATACGCTTTTCAGGGAGCATCTAACAGGAAGCGTAGCTTCCCTGTTTAGTTAACATTTCATTCATGATGGGTCTTTTTCTGCTTTTTCTTTTCTGCTTCTTGTACTGTACTGTTGTTTTTATTAGACTTTACTGTTTGATTTATTTAATAAAATCTGTATTTTTTTTTCCTCCCTCTGTAGTGGAGATTATCATCTTGAATACAGTTGCTGTCTAAAAAGGATTGTCACCTTTGGGCCAGAACCATGCATATTTTTAACCTTACCTGCTGCCATTTCAAATCTTTTCTGTAAAGTTATGCTCCCTTTTGCCAGTTTGCTGGCACACATTTGCCGTTTGCTGTATTTGCTCCACACATACACCCTCCATTAATAATTGTTTAGTTTTCAAAACAGGTTTTGCCTACTCCCCTTAAATTGGATTTCCTGCCACTTTCTCATTCAGTCCCTTTTTCCTCTTGTTTTTAGTTGCCCCCTGTGTTCTTCTGGCTACCAGACTTTCCTTATTCCTTGAACTTATTTCCTTAACTGGTAGATAAAGACTTCCAAGGCTACTCACTTACCAAAACGAACGTTTTTCAGAAGAGATTGTTCGAAACCTCCCACATTATAACTTTTACTGTCATTTATTTAATGAATGCAGACCTCTACACTCCACTGTTAATTTAAAAGTCTTAGCTCTGTAGTAAGAACTGTTAAGGCAATCCACATCTTTCTAGTTCAGAGCTTTTTTAAACTGACACCACCAGAGCAAACAGATGCAAGCTAGCCTCCATCTGAAGTAACAGAACACATACTACACAGTCTGTCTCTGACAAGTGCACAATCATCACATCTCATCCGATTCTGAGAAAGACAGCTCCATTCTTTTATTACGCAATGTGCAATTGTGTACACTGAAACAGATACAGGAATGCTGTTGTGTACATAAACTGATTTTGGTTTTGAGTTAATGATATTACGAGCAAAATACATGCAAAAAGCGATACATTGCAGAAATATGTCAGAATAAAAACAGTATGTAATTGTGACATTAAATAATAAAAGGATAACTTTCTAAACATTTTTACCCATTTACTTTCCCATTGTTTGTAGTTTTTCTGTGCTTAATGCATCATTAATGTTTAGTTCTTTTTTGTAGTTTACTAATTGCTTTTGATAGCAATCAGTTTCATTAATAAGGCGTCTCTCCATTTTCCCCCAAGTCAACTCGTAGCATACATAGCATAAAGGACTTACTGGTTTGAATAATGTCAGTTAAGTTAATATTCCCTTCTTTCTTTTAGCATAAGCTTGAATTTAATAATACAAATTTTTCTAATTAAAAGAATCAATGARCAAATCTACAGTACAACAGAGGGACAAATTAACTTGATAGTGAAGTGGCTGCATTAAGTTTTGGATGATATATATGAACTGAATATGAACATATATGTATTCATTCATGTTTGGGGTCTGTACCTGGCTCTTCAGTGGATTTTGAGGTCTGAACCTGTAATTTAAAAACAGTGTTACAAGTAGACTTGTAACTTTCTGTATATTGTTGTTTTTTTTTATTTAAAACATGTCAAAACATTAAAATACTAGCTTCTGTTCTTCTGATTTTCAGACTTTTCATCCTATGAAGTCATATTTTCAAGCTTCTTTCCTGTTTGTCTGTGAAGAAAGAGGAGGATAGGCATTGCAACTGTTTATAGAAAGATCAAATTGGTGGTTCTTCCAGTAAGGTATAGCATCCTATTCCAGTTGGCAGCCATTGGCTGTCTTAAACTGCCTGGTAGGAGGGGATTGAGAAGATCCAGGCAGGCTCTTCTTGAAAGTGCACAGTGATAGGATGAAAGGCAACAGACATAGGTTGCAACCAAAAACAAAAATTTAATTGCTTACTAAGAAAATAATTTCATCAAGAATATAGTCAAATATTGGAACAAGGGCCAAGAGAGGTGGTGGAATCTCTGTCCTTGGAGATATTCAGGACTTCACTGGACAGTGCCCAGATCAACCTAATCTGTGTTATTCCTGCTTTGAGCAGGGGATTGGACCAAGTAATTCCTAGAGAACCCTTCAGCCAACATTATTTTATGATTCTAAAAAATTGTTCACTTGTATATGGAAAAGAGAATCAATAYGATTGAGGAGCGAGAATTGAAGACTGAATCAATAGGAAGGAGGACAGGGCAAGAGTGCTTCTGAAGTTCAAATTTAGCCAAAAAAAGTCTGAAAAGTGACTCTCCACAGTAATCTCTTATTATCATTTATATCTTAAAGGCACTATTGCAGTAAAGTATAAAATAAATCATTGTCACCTTTATTCCACATGTACCAAAAAATCTATTCCTGTTTGTTACCTTTTTTTACTTTTAATAAAATAAAGGCTATCTAAAAACTTGGATACCAGTTAAAATTTCTTGTAGTATCGTGAAGAAAATACTGTTCAGGTATTAATACTCTTGGGAATGAAACAGTAAAACATAAGCAAATTCAAGTATTTATGAACCAGTAATGGGAATGTTCCACTTTGATTTCCAAGCTACTGACTTATTCTTGGTACTATATTATACTCACCGAAAGATCCCCCTACGCACTTAAACACTGGAATGGCTACTTGACCCACTGTAACATGCTTCAACCTAGATACAGCTGTATTTCAAGTGAAGCATTAGCAAATGAATTTCTTTCTCAACATCAGATCTCTTTGAAGACAAAGAGTTATTTTTAGCAGTGGTAAAGCTGTAGTGAGATAGATTCATAATGCAACTCCTGCAAAGATCACCACATCTTTGTAAATCAGATTACACCAGTTTGATAAGAATTTAATAGAGAAGATAAGATGTGAGAAAAGTGTTTAATTTTTTTTTTACAATGAGTGTTAAAAATAGGCCAATCGAATATTTCTGTTTTTAAATGAGTGTTCTTTAATGACCACATTCATAGCTTTAGTAATGTTTGCAAAGCTTACTTGATTATGTGAAATGAATTATGAATTCTATACAATTGCAAAAAGCACTTCTAAGCAAAGATTACAAAACTTTTGCTAAAAAAATTATGTATATAGCTCCTGTGATCTTTAAAATATACAAACAATAATTCTTTCCCAGCAGTCATAAATAAGCTATTTCTTCATTTTATTAATGTGCAGGCAAAGGTAAGTGACTTACTACAGCCCACGTAAGAAACTGTTGTTGGAGGGAAAGTAGAATTCAGACTTTACTCAAAACCCTAGTCTTCATTGCAGGTCATTACAAGCAGTAGTAGGAATAGGTAAAGATTGTTGCCTTCGTTACGAAGTTATGTCTACATGCAAAATAGGAGGGACGGAAATCCTGAGTGAGCCAAAATTTTAACATTCCTGTTCGTAGAGAGCCTGCAATATATGTAATTTGGCTATATTTTTTTTGTTTGTTGAGGTTCATTTCATGTGTTAGCATCATTTTTCCCACCCTTTTATTTTCTGAACAGTGAAATGAAAAATGCTTTTTGCCTTTTATTTTTGGAGGTAACTCTGTAGCATAGGTGTCCATAATGCTTTACACAACTGAGGCAAAGATTTTATGCAAATTAATTTTTATTAGAAGATTCATGAAAAAGAAAAATATCAATTCTTGCTTTGTGCATCATAGGAAGAAAAGCAGCATTGTGTGAATATATGACTGGACCTTCCCYGTTCCTTTCTACTTGCTCATTTTCTTCCTCCTCTTGCAAGTGGAAAAAGTCTGTGTTTAAACAGAATGAAACTAGGTCTCTGTAGCTTGACAAATTACCATTTTTTTCCAAAGTGTTATGTTCTTTGTGATTCTTGAAAACCATACTGTAACTCTTGGAGATGTTTTTACAGTAACATAGGCATGCTTTATGTACTTCTGCTGTTGGATTTATGGATGCTTTTGTCAGGATGCCACTGTAGAAACTTGAAATGACAGGCTTGATTTATTAATGCAGTTGGAGTACAAGTCTAGAGTACACATAAAGATCATTTAAAGTAGCCTGGGTCATCAAGTGAGATTTTGTACTAATGTAAAAAAAAAATTAACAATATTAATTTCAAATATGAAAAAGTTTCTAAACGTGCAAAGTGTAGCTATCATAAAATACATTAAATGTCACCTCTTATATTGCAATATAAAGTATAATATTCTGCATCTATATTGACAATTTCCAAAAAACCTCTATAGTCTCCACTAGGATAAGGAATAGTGTGCAAGGAGGTAAGTTTTTGAGTCCCTTTCTTAATGTTGTGAAATATATATTTATATATAAATATATATTTTTTATATTTTTATATATATATATATAAAATCAGTGTTCCCAGAGAACCTTGCATTCTGCATCTATTAGCAACATCTCAAGCTAGAGAGGAACAGTTCAACAGAATGAGGAAAATAAAATTATTTAAAATTAATAGATGACAGCAAATACATTACCTTTTTAATTCTCTAGACTCCCTAAAAATAGATTTTGCCAGTTTTCAATTTAGTGCTCTGGGCTGCAGTTGTTAAATCATAATCAGCACGTCCTTACACTAGACCGTATACTTCCTTTCACCACTACTTGTTTTTCCTTGGCATCTTAAAGCATAATAATTTGTAATGTAAAAAAGACATTGAGATCAGGATAATATTAGGAAAATGTTTGCACGTTGCATACAGTATTTTCAAACAAAATGTGCCCATTTGTAGTGGTAATGCAGATTAGTTACTTAAATTATCCTGTCAAAACAGATTCCTGACTTCGGAATGGAAAAGTCACTGATTATATTTACCAAACTGATAAATCCATGGATTTTGCTGTCACTGTAGTTTGCAATGGAGTTGCAAACCTCATGTAGCAGTAAGAAAATGTGACTATTAAGGCAAGTTTAAAATGGTATTTTGCTGAAGTTAACTTGAGCATTTACAGCCCTATAATTATGTGCTGTGTATGTGTGTCTTGCTATATAGTAAAATAATAGAAATAAGATTTATGTTAGATCTTGGTTTTGAAAAAAGCAGTGTAAAATTTTTCACTGAAAATTTTCTGATTAAATTAAGCAAATGTCTGTTCTGTTTATAACTTGCAGCACAGTTCATGTCAATACATAAAGGATAACTTACTGAGATTTGTTCAGTCCCACATGTCTGGATAATGCTTATTTCTGTGAGTTTTTCTCAAAATCACTGACATCCTGTAGTTTTACTAGAAGGTTAATGGATTTAATCCAGAGGGTTAACAAGGAATGCCATTAAGCCTTAAGAATCGTCTGTTTTGATCTTTGGGTGAAGATTTGGTTACCAGGTTGGAGGTGTCAGCCTTACTCCACAAAGTCTTACCTTGAATTACCGCTCCCCCCCCCCCCAAAAAAAAAAAAAAAAAGTCTGGGTTACTCTAGCCCTGAGGAAAATCTAGAGAGCCCATGGATCTGTTATGCTGAGATTTAAGCACAGAAGCGTGGTGAGGTTCCAAGAGAAGAAACTCAATTGTAGCTGAAGCTGAATGTGAAGCAATCGTGTAACTGTTTCACAGCCTAGCAGGTCAGCATTCTGAAGAAAATCACAAGCAGTACTGTTTAAAAGCTGCTAGAACTGCAGGAATATCACAAGCACATATCAATGTGGTTCTAATACTTTAATCTTTGATTAATAATATTTTTAATATTCGTTTTGCAAAAAATATTTACTATCCTTTGGTGACATTTAGGCACTTTAAACACCTAATAAACAAAGTGCTAATTTAAGCAAAGCTACTTTTATGTTTAATGCAGTTAACATTTGCCAGTTGCATAATGATTTATCACTTAAGAAAATGTGTTGAGCAACTCAGTTGAGCTTAATTCGTTGATACATATGCCCAATTAAAAGCATATTGCCCTYCTATGAATGTGCCTCTTTAAGGCACTGTTATTAAGGATGGCTTTAACACTTTTTTTTTAGCTTGTTTATAGCATTGCCAAACTTTAACTGTTTGAGTTCATATCTTCTATGGCCACTGTTGCGTACAGATTTTTTTTATTTCATTTTATTAATTTTGGTCAAAATGACTGAATTGTTTCTGAAAGGAGATCAGAGGAAAAAGAGATGGAAAATCTCTGCAGAGGCTTGAAACTTGGACAAAGAGGTTGGCAGGGGATTACTGGATTTTTTTTCTTTCCTTTTTTTCCCAGGGATGGGCTTTTCCTGTCTCTAAGAAAATCTGCCTAAGGTTGGTCCAAGTTCTGTGCCTTTGAGAAATTGCAGTTTGCACTTACTTGGGCTTGCTGGAATTTCACAGCTGAATTCTCTAAAGGTTCCCTGTACGCTGAGCATCCTAAGGCAGAGGGGCTAGACTGCTTCTGCAGTTGTAGCTCTGAGCTGCTGTTGATGGGAAACTGGCATTAAGAGCAGGAAGCTTGTTTATTCTCTAGACTGGCTTGGCATAAGAAGAGGAAGAAGCTTCCAGATTGACAGATGGAGGGAGAAAGCCCAGCCTGGGGGAGTAAGTTGAGAGAGAGAGAACTAAAAGGGAGAAGGGGAAAAGAACTGGCCTTGAAATTAGGCTTGCCTGGAAAAGGCAACTAGGAGATAGTGGGAATAAACTGGAGTCAGGTAGTGTGTGCACTTGTGCGGAAGTGACTGAAGATCACAGAGAACCAATCCAGTGAGGCAGTTTGGAGCCGGATCTGGGAATGTCTTGGAAAGAAGATTGGGAGGTAGTGCAAGACTGGCACAAGAACAAGTATGGGGCAGGAGTTCATGTCTGGGATATGAAATCCTGACATAGAGAATGGGAAATCAGAATGGGACTGAAGAGTCAGATTAGGGCACCAGGAGGCCATGAGGGCTGAGTAAAGGAATAAATACATTTTGCATCTGTGCAAGCACTTACAGGTAATTTCTGCTAATTGAGATATTAAGTACAGTGATAGCATGTTTTTCCCACTCCCTCAATCTTGAAAGTGGCTTAGCCATTTTTATGACATCTTTTACCAAAATACTAGCTTCAGTCAGACACTGAACTCGGAAAGTGCAATTTTATGGTTACAGTTTGGACAAGCTGTAAATAACTGATAACTTTGTTACAAAGTTGGGCAGCCATACCTTCAGAAAGCATTATGAGATCTGTCAGTAACTATTTCATTAATCCTATGGAAATTAAGTCTCTTGGATTTTGCTAAGCCTRTTTTCTGAAGTTATTTAAAAGCAGTTTGTTTCGTGAACACCAAAAACATTGAAAGCATGCTACCAATGGCCTATTCCTATCGTTACGTTATTATTTAAAAAGTAGCCTATCTGGTGTTTACTTTTGAATCTCACCTTTTTTGCCAGTTTTAACACTTTAATTTTACTTCCATCCATGTTAGACAATATTACAATATGAATTACTAGCAAAAAATACCACAAAGGGAAAATCTAGCACCTTAAGATATCCTTTTGCCTTCCAAAAATCTGCCAGATGTTTGTTTGTGTATGTCAGAAATAGCTTAATATAAACCCTAGAATGAATCGTAGGATGCAGCAAGTGAAAGTAATTTTTAAGAATAAGACAGAAATTTTACCATGTTCTGTGTTTTTCTGTTAAATTTTAGTAGCAGTACTTGACACTCCTGATAGAATTTTGCTTCTAGGTTTCTTTGCCTTTTTAACATTTTCAAACAAAAGTCCTTGGTATTGCTCTGTGAATCCAGGGATTTTGTTATTAGTACTAGGATGTTATGAGTGAAGATAAACTATTACAGCTTTGCAATAGAAAAAAAAATATTCTTTAACTCCGTATTTATTAAAGTTCAGTAAAAATGACCTAATGGTAATATTGTCCACTTTTCTTCTTCTCATTCTAGCCTTTTATTGTAGTAAAGAGTGTTGTGAATTAGAATGTATTTAGTCATTTTTAGTAAAGGTAGTAACTGATTTTTTTGGGGGGAGGAGAGGGTGCAAGACCTTAAATGGGTAACATTTCTAATATTTTTAATGGTGGAGTGTTTTATTGTTAGGCCGTAGAGATATTTGCATAGTACATWTCCTGAATAAATGAAGATCAGTATGGATTTCATAAAAGAAAAAACATTGCTTTTGTCAGCTCTAGACACATGCAAGTTTTGTGTTTCTGTATTCTTTTTTTGCTCCCTTTCAAGCACTGGCAGTTAATAAAAATCTGTTCCCAAAACTGTGCCTGTTCCACCTGACATCACTGATACAGATGGATACATGCATAGTAAATTAAAATTTGCTCTGTTTATTTGTATTTAATACAGATTTAGGAGCAGAAATGAATCATGTTCTAAATTGACTGGGTCATCAGAATAGTAAGACTGGACCATTGAGGCTTGCAAGGCAATATTGAGTAAACTAGACCAGAACCTTAAAAATGTGTTATTTGTACATGCTGTCTGATATACTGAACATTAATATTTTTGTAGTGTACTAAGTACTCTAAATATTCTAGATACAGTTACAGCTCAGCTAAGCAACATTTACTATCTTAGTTTTCTTGTTTGGTATTACTTTCTCAAAGGTCCTTTTTTATTACTTGTTTGTGTTTTGATTAATTGATACAGGATAGAAGGGTTGATGCTCTCTTCCTTTTTATGAATGCTTTATATGCCATACACAGTTTTCCCTCTTCAGGGTCATATACRTATTAAAATACAGATTGCGGCATGTTTATAGTATCTTGTTCAACTGCTGTTAATGTAGACGTGGAAGTGTAAGGGATTGTACTAATTAGTCAAATTATTTTATATTCAGACTAGTAACAAGATGATCCTTTCATTTTAACAAAATAGATCTTTGAAAGTGTGTGAGCTTGTCAATATTTATCCTGTATTATATTGCTTTTTTGCTTCATCAAATCAACAGTAAATGGTTTAAGTCATGTTGTGGTGGCAGCTTTTCTACTTAAAAAAAAATAGAAAGGAGTTTTTTAAAACCTAAGTTGTCAAATGTTTGTAAAGAAGGGAGTTGCAGTAATTCCTGTTTTGTATCGTCTTAACAGATGCTGAAAGAGAAGAAGCAGGCTCATCTTCTCTCCATAGTGGAACAACTCAGCCATCATCATCATCTACCTGTGAAGCAAACAACATACCAACTAGTAATTACACTGGCATACATATACCACCAGGTGCCCATGCCCCAGCCAACACTCCAGCTGAAGTACCTCATAACACAGGTATGTCACATTTACATCCAAAAAGTACATACCTTTGTTGAGAGGAAAATTCCAAGATAGCCTTCTTTCCATTACATGTAAAGAAATATATATGCTCTATGGCAGAAGCAACTTCATAAATTAACATTGTAAAAATGCTATAGGAATACTTTTTGTATTTGTATGTTCTTATATGTTTTTTAAAATATATAGTTCATGTTTTGGAACACTTTGTCAGAAAGTATATATGGACTAAAGGATTTTTTTTCTTCTAAAGAGGAATGCATTGCAATGTAAGTGCTAGGAAGCTCCAAGTATCAGCTGATGAAATTATATTATTTCATTTCATGTTTAGCCCCCCTTGTGCAGACAGACCACTGTTCTTTATGTGGGAGCGTATCAAACATAGTGTTGAAACTGTTATAACAACCCTGTAATGAACATACTTGATGCACTATTCATATCTTTCTTCTATTTGGTTTATGCTCTTTTTCCCATGCTAGTATTTTAGTGTGATTGATCTCAAACAATAATACTAATGGATATTTTGTCGTTACTAAACATATTGGCTCCTACACCTTTCTTGCTCTCTGTCATTTTTGGACTAAAACCAAGTTTTTTAAAAATCAAATATTCTTCCCAGTTGCTGTATAAAAAAAAAAAACAAGATGTATTTAGATGATTTATGAACAAGTAATTTTTCCACCTCCTGTTAACCTTAATTACAGTTAAGACTAAAAAAAAGTCCTTTTTCCAGTCCCAATGATGTTTGATTGCTTCAGATGTATTCTTATATGAAATGGAGGTKTTTTTTTTATTTCTCATTTTAAGAATACTTCACATTATGAAAAGCTCAGGATGCTCTTTTTTCAGCTTTATCAAAGGGAAATCCTTAAGATAGGCAGGTTTTTTGGTTTTTAAATTCAGCCTAGGTAAATATTTAGACTTTATATTTGCCAGATCTGAAAACTAGAATATGTAGTTTGCTGGCATGCATGAATTCTTTGCATTACATAGTTTAACCCCACCAGTCATTCCATGAAATAACAGATATCCTAGGAAAGATATTTTATCATTTCCCTACATAGCAGATTTTTTAGAAATAACTGTATGCTAATCTACTATGTTCTGGACATACTGCAAAAATACGTATAGTTCTGGATAAAATCCAAATGATAATGTCTAAAATGCGAATGTAGATACAGGAATGCTTCACAGCAAAATGGTCTGTTTTCTCTAGCATCGCCATTTCCCTTTTAAATCTAGCTAGCTTTTCTAATTCTCACCAATTATTTTTGAAGGAATTAGGAAGGAGATTACTTGCTAGCATGAAATGAGAAGCATGCTGCTTTATTAAGCACCCTCCCTCTGATATTAAGAGGCAGAATTTAAAGTTTGAATAAAAAAACTCACTCATGCTTTTCTCTTCCTCAGCATGTTTTCCACAATACTGTAGCATAACCAATGTCATTTGGACCTGTGTTTTCTTAATTTTTTCTATGCTTGAAAACAAATTTCTGTGAATTGCTGTACTGATAAATGATAGCCTAGACTGTCAGTTCTTGAATACTATTTTATAAAATGTTTTTAGTCTTGCAGTGCATTTTTTAAAAGTATTTGTTCCGAATTTTCAGACTTGGGAACCTATCAGCTGTTTAAGTTAAAAAAAAAAAAAAAAAATTGAGTCATTAGGTTTAGCTGTACAGTTTTTTTTTAGTTTGTCAGCTTCTTACATTTAAAGTCTATAAATCAAAATAACACTTTTTTTTTTTTTTTTTGCTTTTGTTGATTTGCAGGTGTGACAAGTAACACCATTCAGCCTGCTCCACAGAATATTCCTCTAGTAGATCCTTCCCTTTACAGTGCTCAGTCTGCAGGTAAAGTGGTGGCATTTGTTTTGTGTGTATGTCTCCTGTCCCTGTCCTCCCCCCATGATTTGCAGCACTTAAGAAATTTGAGAAATGTGTCACCATTATCAAAATGCTACTGATTCATAAATTTTAAAAAGAATGGACATCATCTAAATATTGTGTTGCTAAGAATTTTTTAATAGCTTCTGAAAGCTTTGCTATAGTCTGATTAGTGTTGTTTATCTGACTCGGTTTTGAGCTAATGAACTAGCATTGTGTTAGACTTGTTATGCTGCTGTTTCTCAAATGAGGTCTTGAAGCACTCAGAAAAGCTTGTATTGCTGATGGCCTTTCTATATTCTGTTTTTCTATTCTGATTTCTATTTTTCACACATTGCCTTTACTTAACATTACTTCTGGAGTATCAATATGTAAATTATTTATTCACTTCATGAAATAATGAAGAAAGATATTCCAGTTTCTGTTGCAGCATACTAGTTATGTTCTGTATCAGGAGTGCATGTTGATTATAACTAATACCTATATTAAGTGAAATAATATAATAAAACACTGCTAATAATGTCATTTTGATGTACTCTTTAATCAAGGCTTTAAAAAAAAAAAAGCCTTGATTTTAAAGCCTCTGTCTTTGATGTTAGAGTCACTGATACCCTAATAGCACATTATGTTTGTTTGTACATATGTCATTCTTTGAACTGCACACATAAATGCTAACTTTAGAGAAATCATGGTCTGTGAAGAAGTAGTGACTTGACTGTAATAGCTGGAATCATCCTAAATTCTAGTGTGGTCAGTGATGTGCATTT
Source organism: Apteryx rowi (assembly GCF_003343035.1). Taxonomy (NCBI): domain Eukaryota; kingdom Metazoa; phylum Chordata; class Aves; order Apterygiformes; family Apterygidae; genus Apteryx; species Apteryx rowi. The sequence goes on along the minus strand of NW_020451085.1, from coordinate 201,059 downwards.
GGACAAATCATTAACTGTTTCCCAAGAGTTGTTCTGTCCATGGAATAGAGATAATAAAAAGGTAGGTTACATATGTTTGTAATAATTAGATTTTTGTAGGCAATCTAACCTGGATGTTGAGTGAAGAGGAAGTTTATAAGTCTTGATATAAAACCTATTCATATTGTATCCCACTATTTATCCTCATCAGGGAAAACTGGTAATATACCTAATTGATGTTTTGAGTGGCAGTACTAGGTGCACTCAAATGTTGGCTTGTTATGACCACTGAGTCTGGATAGGTATATTCTTGTATATTGTAACTTAAAAATGTTTAGCTAGATATTTTAACCTATCATATTGTTGAAGGGGGTGTTTATGTTAAAATACTGGTTTAACTGAAAAAGCCTTCTGTTTAATGAGGAATGCTATAACTGGAATTCAGTGTTTCAGCTTGATTTGAGTGTGTTGTCATAAGAATGGTTAAGGATGTGTCCATCTTTATATTAGAAAGTCATTTTCATAGAAAATGTCTTTAAAAGATTGCAGAAAAATAACAAAATTTACCTTTGATAAAGATACGTTCACCTTTAATATTCTGTTTAGGAGCAAAAGGCACATCCTACTGTTTGTTTGACATACTGATATAATGTCTCTTACAGTTAACTCATTGAGAGCAATACCTCAGACTTGTAGCTGAACAGTTTAATCTTGGTGTTAGTACTGGAGTACTTCGGGCTGTTGTAAGGGTTTTGGTAACTCCTTAACTGAAATGGCTGAATGCATTACTTAAGCTTGCACATGGTAACTGCTAGTTGGAAAGTAGGTTTTCTAGTGTTTTGACAGCAAAACTTTCATATCTATAATTTAATCAGCTTATTGTGATCCTCTAGACAGTCATCCAAATAGGTTTTTGGATAACTACTATGAAATTTCTAGTTGTCTTTGTCTATTGGTTTGGTTATTTAACACTAGCTGTCAAAAAAGTCAGAATTTTGAATAAAACTTCAATTATTAAGTATTAGAAGTTCCATTATTTGGTGTCTGGGTAGTATCAGCGCAGTGCTCCCTTCAGTCACTTACCTATAATAACCTGATTTAATAAATATGTAAATATAAATAATAATGAATTGAGTAAATTAAGATAACCTTGTATTTGTGACAATTCATAATAACTGATATCCTGTAATTAAGAGGTTAAGACCTTAGCTATCCTAGTGATGAATGTCTATTTTGATCTAACCTGAGTATTTGCATGCCTGCATTCCTTCCCCCCGTCTCTGCTATGTTACTGCAAGTTTGATTCTTCTAACAGCATTACAAGGTGTTACATTATCATTAGGAAGTTTTGTAGAAGTGCACCCCTGGAAGGCAATGCCGCTCATGCAGATCCTTGGTTGTGGAGGCTTTAGAAAAAATGCTCTCAACTATGCAGGAGTTTGGGAGGGCATAAGCGACATGTCAGTCAGCAGAGATACAGTAAAACACAATTTTGTTTACATGCATAGAATTAAGAAGTTTGAGAGTGAAGGAAGGTGTTTGTCCTTGCCTGTGACCGTCCCGTATTCCTACCAAGCATGCCTGACCATTACGCAAAACATCCTTCCTTCAGCTAGCCATGTAAGAGTAGCATCAGAAATCATTCTTCTCTACCTACTGTTGAGAAGTGCTTTTTACATCCACCAGTACTGTGCTCCAAGTAGGTTTGGAAGTGCCTGTATTTTACAATGAACATATTAAACTGTGAGACCCAGGAGCCCTCCCCAGTTTCTGAGTCCCAGTATGTTTTTTGGCTAGATCCTGGCTGCATATTGAGGTTAATACTTTGGTGTATGCCATTCCTATGGAAATGTAGTTTCCTCTGGGAGGGAGGAAGGGAGTGGTATTGCTCTCTACTAGATCTCTAGAGCTAGCACAGTGCAAAGTACACTGGCTTCATGATTTAGACGCAATGTCTATGTCTCTACTAATAAATTAAACGTACCTGTAAATATTTGATATTGAGAACGGCTGGCACAGAACCACTCACATCAATACTATTAAACTTTTAAACCTCCTAAACAAGGTAGTTCATGAAGGCTGCCAGTACTGAATGGTCTCTAGCCTGCTCTAACCACAAATTGTGCCCAGGAATTGTTTGGGAAAGTGCTAGTTAGCATAGGCCAAAACCTTACTGGAGTCTGTTCCAGCAGTTTGACTGTGTAGACAGTCAAGTTCCAGTACTGAGGCACATTCCTTGGCACTGTTTAATGTACTAGTATAGACATAGCCAAACAGGATATTCCACATATTCCTGCAAGACTGTTTGTGGTAGTAAGATCAAATGTATATTTTTAAAATAAATTATATATTTTCTTTCCTTCCCATAACATGGGAGAAGCAATTTGTTTAATGCTATGATGGGAGAATAACTTTTGGTGGGAAAGAGTGGAATATATTATTGAAAGAAAATTAAGTTAAAGTAACAGCTTTTCTTTGGTTTTAGTCAGTGCAAAGCATTCAGTACTGGTCCTATAGGAACAGGTTTCAGTGTTTAACTTTAGCTTTTGAAAGTGTCAAAACTTAAACAATTCAAAGCCTTTCCCATGTTAGTTAATGTCTCTACTAACAGAATGTAGAGCTATGTAGCAACTTTGTATGATACGAGCATGCAATTCTGTGGTGTAGTTTGTTTAAAAAATTTATTACCCCTAGATTTTGCTAACACTAAAAGCATTCATGGCCATGTTACACAGAGCTTTTATAAAACTTTCATATATTTTCATATGCTTCCTTCCACAGGTGGCATAATATAGAGAAACCATTTCTCCATTCTAGTTATGCATATAATAATGTTTGATTTTTTTCCACACATAAAGTAGAAATAATAATGTGACATTTTACATGTTTTTATGATTTTAAGAAGAAATCTTTGAGGATTTACATTCTGAATATCTTAACTGTTTTAATGAGGTAAAAGATCATCTGTTTTTAAAAGTCATTTAAGGTAGCACTTAGGATTTTTTAAAAGTAGTACATTTAGTAATTAGCATTGTTAAAAATTCTATTTGCCATCACTGTTTGTATGCACCATGTTTCATTGATTTCGATGAAATATTCTTAAATTGACTTCCTTGCATTTGGGCAATTTCATAAAAAGGAAGAACATCTAAATAGAAATGGCTATCAATACCATTATTTTCATTCTGAAACTGCTTTTCTTTCTCACCATGATTTTCAGCATCTCTAGTCAAATTGCCTTTCAGTTTTCAGTCTGTGTTTCTCTTTTGAACTAAAGGAATTATGCTTGTTGGCAGTAATTATGGATTCCGTGTCTGTCACATTTCAGTAATTTCAGTAATAAATATAACCAGTGGGCTAGTAGTTTTGGATTAACACAGAAGCAGGTTTGTTTCAGGATAAGTACAGTATAATTTTTCCTATCTCAGTATTTTTGGAATTGCAGAGCTTAGCCATTAGAATATGTAAGTTTAAGTTAGTTACTTAAATCAGCAAACTTTTGGGGTGATAACTGTGATTTAAGTATAGACATCATCGTTAAGTTTCGTGTTATTTTGAAAACTTAAGAACACAGAGCTATTTTATTTCTGTTCTGTTTATCCATTGTGAGGTGCTGACTTCAATGGGAGCTGAGTCCGCTCAGCACATCAAAAGATCAACACCCTTACTGTGTAAACTTTGGTTTATAAATCTGAAATTGTTAACTTTTTTCCCCTCAAGTTATGTCATAATAGCATCTGAAGTAGATTTCATAATAAATAAGGCTTTATGCCAGCAAAACATTAATGGAGCTCATACTGTAAAAATAAGATTAGATTGGTGAATTTAGGCTTTCTTCCAATAAATTAGTTGAATACTGGACTGATGCCTTGACCATTTTTTAAAGAATGATTTTCTAGTTTCTTTTGGCATCATAACATAAAGCAACTTTGAGGGGAATTTGTTCTTTTTAATTTCTTAAATATGTTCAGTAATGTGGTCATAAATTGACCCCAGCTGCTTTTAGTCTGTGACTTTATTTAGGTTACAAAATAACCTAAGTGTACGCTTGTGTTTATGCATGCACTCACGCATATTTACTCATGTATGTGTGTTTTGAGAGATTTAATGTGGCTTTGCAGATTCAACAGTAAACTAATATACATTGCAGTGATAATGATTTCACTAAATTGTCACGTGCCTCTGTTCAGCAGTTATTTTGTGGTAAGATTTATTTATCAAAGGTGAAAATAAGTAGTCAAGAGTGTATTTTTAAAATGGATAAAATTAATCTTAAGAGCACTTACCCTCCTGCTTATTAATGGTTATGGTTGTTTTGAAAATCAGCAAACCAGTCTAGTTTCACATGCTTTCCATTTTATTTGTTCAAAAGCTGTTTTTAAATAAGAAGATTGAGAAAAGGAAAAGCAAATATAATAGACATTTTCTGATAAGAACTGAGATTCTTCAGTGAATGTTCTCACAGTATTGCTAACAACAGAGTTTTATTTTAAAAGAAAGTGATGCAGGTAATCAAAATTGTACCAAATAAAATGCATTTAAGTATTTTCACGTACTTGCTTAAAGTAAGAAAGCTAAGCTTAGACAGCTTAGCTTTTGTTTAACCGATTTTATATTAAAATCTGTGGTGTGTTTAAAAATGCATTTGTTCTTAATCTATGAAATTGTTTATTGCTTATAAAATGCTTTGTGGGATATGTACTAAATAAATGCATATTAATTTTTAATATTGTGTATAATTATTTAAATGTGTTCACAAGAAGCTGTCCTTTACAAGTTGCGCTGAGAAAACATGAGTAAAGGTTTTAGAATTTGTCCATGCGTTTTTGGAATGGCATGGAATCAGCCCAGAGAATTGGTGGGGAGAGGGAGGGACATTAGTATAACCATGCTTTGTTATGCACAGCTCAGGGACGTTCTCGTACCAAATGTTCTGCCACTTGGGCCTCAAGTCCCTAATGGCCTTTTAGAAAGCCAAATGCATGTGTGTGAGCACTACGGATTTCCCAATGTTTGAACCTCTCTTAAGAAAATACTCTGATTAATAAATGACAGTTAATTGTTTTATACTTTATTATGAAAATTTTTCTTGCTAGTGTTTTGCAGTGTTACAAAAMTGGGCACATTTAGTGTTGTTTCCAGTCATTCAATATAAACAAAAATATTAATTGGATCAAACAGAAATATAAAATGTGTAAATAAATAAATAAATATATTCCAGTGAGAAATGTTTCTGCATCTTGAAAAGTTATTCCAGTTGAGAGGGAACAGTTTCTGACTGTGAGTGTATTATTCCTGAAGGAGAGAGCAAAGGAATTATACAGTCAACACAGAAACCACTGTCCTTGTTTCTTGCATATTGTAACAGGATAACAGCTAACTTATTGTGCCTAAAAAGCTCTCCTTTGCTGTCTTAGATGAAGAGCAGATCTTTCTCAAAGGTATTGACTTACTCATGAAAGGCACTGTGTCATATAAATACCAGTGCTTTGAAAGGTTCTCTTATATTTTTCAAATGGCAGCAGCAAAGAAGTTGAACATTATGTGAATGGAAAGAAGAATTAACAGAAGAAACAACATAGCCTGGTCTTTGTAATACTACTGCAAATATAAGTAAAAAAACATATAAATAATCTGAGATGAAAACTCAGTCAGATTTCTTTTATTATAACTTTGTAATAATTTTGTTTTTGCAGGGGAAGTCCGTTTGACTCCAGAGGACTTTGCCAGAGCTCAAAAATATTGCAAATATGCTGGCAGTGCTTTGCAGTATGAAGATGTGAGCACTGCTGTTCAGAATCTACAGAAGGCCCTCAAGTTACTGATTACAGGCAGAGAATGAAGCCTTTGTCCAACAGATTCATGTTGTTTGCCTAAAGAACTAACAGTTTATTATTGTACCTGTTAGGGGAAGAGAGTTATACAAAAGTTCTCAAACCCATTGCCCGTGACAGTGAAATCACTGTTTCAATGTCAGATTACCAATTAATGGTACAGTAGGAATCTCAAACAGTTTTCATTTTCCACTCAGTGGAGCTAGAAATATATGGATGCAGTGGACTGATATAAGCAAAATACTGAAGAATGCGCTGCCAACACTGCTCAAGAGTTAGAATTCATGTTGCAATATTTAGACTACTGGAGGGGGAAAATGCTGAATCTGTAAAACCTTGAACAGACGAGTGTTCTGTTAAAATTCTGAGTCTGGTTTTATTATTTTGAACAAATATTTAATAAGTATAACTTTACAATGGTAACTGAGATTAGGGCTTTCCTCCTGAAATGAGAGCGTGTGAGAGGGCTGACAGATCCACAATGGGAAGGATTTCTTTCAGTATGTAGATTATTTTGGTATCATCTGAGATCCAAGTCAAAGTTGAGGAAGACTTGAGGGCATTTATATTTCATTTTAAAATATGCTGGAAAACCATCTCTTGATACTTCAGACAGAGACATTTTGATGGTGTTCTGACCCTRTCCCCCACAACTTCATGGACTGCAATATATGGTCTTGATATTGGTTCTTGCTCCTTTTGCATGAACACTTAAAATTTTGTATACGTATGAGTAGTTAAGAGAAAGTGCTAATATTAATCAGAGATGATCCTGAAATCAGAAGACAGATTCTAAACRACATGAACTTTCAGGGAGATTTACTTCATAGCTGTTTCATCTCTTTAGTAGGCTGAATCATAGACCAGTTTTTCAGCAAACACTGCAGTCAATCTCTGGTATTAGTGTCACAGAGTGTGATATTTCCAGCTATTATTCTTCTCTGTCTGCTTTGTTGTGGAGACTTTGGACTACAAAATTAATTAAAATGTCTTGGAAATTGAACTTCGGGTCTTTATAAGGTCTGTCCTTGCAATTATAGAGCTCTTGATTGTTAAAAATCCATCCATGCTCTTTTTAAAAAAATAAGTAGTCTTAACTAGTGTGAACTAATGAGTACACCCTAAAGCATGTCTGATTTATGTAATACATTTTAATGTCAGATTATTTGGTATGTCTTTCTTTCCAAGTTGCCAGATGAAGTATGTGTATCCTTTATAGCTGCACCGTTTTCCAGTGAGTAAAATATACCTGATATTTAAAGCAAAAAGAGGAGGAAAAGAAACCAAACAAACATAAGGACTCTTTAAATTTACCTGGTCATATCCTGTTAAGAGAGTGGAATCTATTTAACAGCAAGTTTGAAAAGGGTAGTATGAAATTTATTAATGCATGTAGCTGAGCAAAATTTAATAAATAAAACAGGTCTGGTTTTATTTTTGTTTTGTTTTATGCTGTGGGATGGTATGCTAACCTGGACAATAGTTTGGATTAGATTTGCATTGGTTTGGGAAGTTCAGAATTTTAAACATTTTGGACAGTAATGCTCTATAAACCTGGGCAGTGAGCCTGTGTTCTGTAAAGTGCTTCATGCAAGTTAAGTCCTTCAGTTTGCTTCAGTGTCAAACTGAATTACTGTAAGTTCTTCCATTTATGTTATTGTGGGGTTATACAGTGATTTGAAAAGCTGCTTTTCAGGTAAGGGGAGGATGGGGGACATTCATCCATGTAGCAATATATATTGCATTACTATAACAATCATGACTTCCTTTCATTTGTGGATCATACAGCTATTTATAAATATCAGTTTCACTCCCCAGCACCTGAAGGAGGAAGGTCAGTTTTCCTGTTTCTATTTAAAAAAAAAATTAAAAGAACTTATGGGCTTTTGTATTACACAAAAAATAAGCCAGATATGATATAACACTGAATTAATTGGAAGCTTTTCAATTAAAATTGATTTTTTTCTTAGTGATTAAGTGATGTGGTAAGGAAGTAAATAACTAAGAAGGTTGCAAACTAAATTTAAGTATTTCTTAAGGAGTATAACAGATTGTCTGTTGGTCATGTTTATGTTGAACCTCTAGAAAACCAGAGAATCATCAGTGAAAAAGCCATAAGCAATTTGAGTGAACATTTAACATGTATAACTTTCCTGTGTCTAGAAAAAATAAAACAACTGTCACAGAACAGAATGGACATGAAAATTCTTGTACAAAACTTTAAGAATTTCATGGAGAAGCGATCTGGATGTTCATTGTTAAAAATGAATTTTTTTTAGAGAATTTGCCATATAAAATTCTCATGAACTCTGGAAAATTAAAGATACCCTAATGCTAACCTCCATACCACAATACCTGAATTAGCATATTGAAGAATTTTATTTTACTTAAAATTATTTTGTCCTGATCATATTTTTTTAATTAGTAGTTTTATAAAACAGTTCACCATACCATGTTTGAAGCCAGCTATTTAAGCTGCTGGCATTTGATGCAACGTAGTTCCTTAGGTTTTCTGTGGACGCCGAAACAATTTGTGCCACTCTGTTTAACTTCGCTTGGAGTTCTAAGTTACATAGTTTAAACTAGTTATTGCAGTTGATTCAACTTGGAGAATAGACCCAGTGTTTGTAGTATTTTGCTCTGTGAATAAACACTTTCTTTTTGAATATTTATCATCTAAACTGGTGCCTGAAGCAAACTGTAAATAGCAAAACATTTCAAATTCCATTAAGTACAGCCATGTTTGGGACAACTTAAGTGTGTCAGCCTGCAAGTTCAAACCAATGTTGCAGAACAGTCAGGAGAATATAGATAGATAGCCTGTAAATATTCTAAATTGAGATTTGTGGCAGACACTGGAATTTATGGCCCTATTGTTAAATACTGTGTGAGCTTTGAGTGCTGACCAATTGATTTCACAGCCCCTCTGAATGATAAAGCGTCCACCTCTAGCTCCCTCTTAAACCAATTCCCAATGCATACGGTTACAGTAGGAACTTGCCATTTCTTGTTGCATGCATCAGTTGACAACTCTTTTCCACTTACATGTTTGTTGGCCTTTCTCTTTTTCATTATGAGTTATCAATCTATTTCAGTGTTTAAAAAAGGAGAAAGAAAAGTTTTCTGTCAGATATGCCATGTTCAATTTTGCTATTTATGTAAGATATTTTAGTAAATCTGTTCAATGTTTGTTATTTATAAGGTTTTTGGTATTCTTTAATATTTTTACAGTTCTCTATACTTCCACCTATCTGCAGGGAAGGTTCCATATTATACTTCAGAATTCCTTTAAAATGTTTGGGCAGGTATCTTGCAACTTGCATATGAAATGGAGATTTTTTTGAAAATGTTCTAATTGAATTTACCAGTACTGAAAGTGTTCATTTAGAATTGTTCCAGTCATTTCAGGAAGAATTTTTAACGGATGTGCATTGTAAGTGAGGTTTCAAAGGCACAGTCTTAAGTGTGATCATATTCCAAGATGTGATCGTAAGTGTAGTATATGGCCCTGTATCGTCTACCAGACATTAACAATAAAGCAACTTACTGTGTGAGGTAGGATTTGGGGGAAGGGGTAGGGGTAGGAGGGGAGGGGTAAGTGTGTGTGTGTTTATAACATAACTCGTGTAAATTCAGTGGTGAGCCATAAGAATGCCATCCAGAAAATATAGTTAGTACGTTATTTACAAGTATTGAAAAAGTGTCAGATAGGGATATATAGACACTGCTGACAAATGTTGGGTTTAATGCTAAACATTTAATGCACTAATATAGTGCCAAAGGTTAGCTTTTAAATGTGTAGTATTCCAAATAAGTTTGCTTTTCTCCCTTTTCATGTCAGCAGTAAAATAACCTAATTTTAAAAAAAAGAGCACATAAATTTAGAAGAAGTTTTATATTTACAAAATGTCAAAGATAGTTTCTGTTGTAGTAATTTTCTGACTGAGATTGCAAGGCACCCTCACGTATAAAATGATTTTTGCTTCTTTTTAAAATATACTTTGTTCTGCAGTTTATGGAATTAGAGCCTGAGCCTGGATATCTGGATTTCGGAAGACCTAAAGTTTTATGCTAAGTTTCTAAACCACTGGTTCATCCTGATGTTGGCAGCAATTGTTTTTCACAATCCCCTCAGAATTTCTATATTCTTTACATTTTAGAATTTTAACCAAGTTTGGTAGGCAAAACAGCAATGCGTCTCTTCTTTCTTACTGTATTGCCACCTTTCAGTGCACAAGTATAATCACAGCAGAACTGAAGACAACATGAATTTGCATCCAACATTAACTCCTTTCTTGCTGATAGTGAAATGTCATGTTGCCAGCAGAGCTCTTTTTGGGTTACAGGACTAATGGAACATTTCCTCTACATAAGGAATTTACAGTCTGATTGTAGAGATGGTTCTGAATATAATGCCCTAAATTATCTCAAAATAAGAACTTTGTAAATAAGAGCATCAAAAACAAATTTGAAAGAGAGTAAAAGCATGTGTCAGTGGAGAAAAAGAAATTTCGCTCTCCTCATAAAAGGAGAGGGCACAAAAATGACTGCAGAAGAAAAGGGAAGAAATATTGAGACTCCCACCCAGAACCCTGAGAGCATGGCAGTGACTGCAATGAGGTGGTAGCTGTTCGCTGGGACAGGCTTTCTTTAGCTCCTTGAAAGAGACGGGGAAGAAGCTTGAGCTTAAGGCAAAAGATTACAGGAAGATAGTTAAGGTATCTTAAGTGGGGAGGAGCTCCAAAATGTCAAAAATATTTTTTGCCACAAACTGTAGAAAGAAATGTAAGTTACAGTACAGAAGAAAGTTAAGCTAGCTGAGGCAATGAAAGCAGAGACTATTTAAATTTAGCTCTAAAGGGGAAGAAAAAAAAAGTCAACATTCTGATAATGGGGAAGAGCATATCTTCTTCTCCTTGGACCTAACGTGCTCCTTAAAAAACGTCAAATTTTTTAAATGATTAAAATTGATGGTAGGGGGGAGCTCTTTCTGGAAAACATGTTATGAAACTGCGTAAATAACTGCATGATGTACAGTTTGTCCTTAAAAGGCTACCTCCTGATTTTGTCCTTACCTCTTGATTTGTCTCCCTTTCTTCTCTGTCTGTATTTGCTTTGTGGTTTTCCCATAGCTAGAGGGGAGATTGTTGTGATTTAATATAGTGCTAAGGATGAGTAATAGCATACATGTTTAGACCTTCTCGGGTACTTTGGGAAGATTAACAGGTCTCAGTTTTACCAGGTGTGGACCACAGAGCAAATGTAGAGATTTTACTTCCCTCCTGAGCTTCAAAGCTCCTTGGCAGCAATATGTCTACAGTATTTGCAGGATGATGTGTGGAACTTAACTACACTGAGAGTCGTATCGCCAATCAGTGTCCAACGAAGTGCCCAACTCTTGGAGTTCAGAGACTGACTAAACTCGAAGGACAAAAAATAAACATGTAAGAAACTTGAAATGTCTGAATTTTGTTTGTGAAAGTATCTTCTGTAATCTGCTCCATCATTTGGTATCATATTTCAGTGATGAGGGCAATATTTGTTGGAACATAGTCATATCTTTTGAAATAGAATATAGTCAGAGATTGTGAATTTTAAGGAAATGTGCACTTACAAACTATGGTTAAGTGTAGTGATGTCTTAATAAGCTGTAACAAGTTAGCTCTGGTACTGGGAGGTTGTCAGTAGCAATACACAGATACATGTTTTCTGATTTACTTTATTTTTTGGCAAGGTTTGCATGCAGTAGTTAATTTTTTTAAAAGCCAGTTCAGAGATCCCCAGAGTCCAGACTATTTCCCTTGTTTGACATGTTCTGTCAGAAGGCACCATTACAAGAAGAGCTGATAAACCCTATCAACTGTGGTATACTTAATTTGAATAAAGTGTAAAAACTGACTCTTAAAAGTTGTGCGATTATGTAAAGGTTATTTGAGGAGAGGGTGGTTCATTTCTATGAGTTGTCATCTTGTTTTTTCATATTAATAGCTTTTGTAAGTGTCTTACCTTCCTTGGAATCAGATTTGATGCTTCACAGAAATTATAGCTTCTGTTAACTGATTAAATATGGGCCTCACTAAAGAAACTGTAGAATGGTAGATGTATCAGTCTTCATACAGGTATGAAAACTTGAGGTTGCAAATTCTGACAGTGATTTGTTGGGTTGGTGAAATCATTTACTTCTCTTTGTCTCAATTAACCCATCTGTAGAATGGACTTCTTTAGATTTAACACTTCTTAATATAGTCAGGATTTTTTACTTGCATTTTGATCTTGACTAGAAGTTTGAAAATGAAAAAAATGAGTAAGTGCTAAGGTAGAACATATTAAAATTATATTTTGCTGTGCTCTTTGGCAATTTCAGTGGCTTTTAATATTAATGTGGTAGAGTAAATGTCTGAAATTAGTTAAAATCTGAGACCACAGAAAGACACTACTGGATATTGTTACTGTGTGTTTTGTTAATGCAAACTTTACTTCTGTAGATACATGTATTCCAAACACATCTTCGCTTCACAACCTGTCCTCTTTCTGTAAAGTTCCTTTCATCTGAGTACATACAATACATGGTATTACAATTTTGAGGGCCTAATTACTTTTTAATCAAAGAATTTTAAACCTAATTTTATTACCTTGTGATTTGGCAGATGTTATGAGAAGAAAGTGGCTTAATCTCAAAAGATATGTGAGACAACAGACCTAATGATTGATGCAAATAGTTGTAAAAATTCAAATGCTGGAAATTGCCAGTTTTTCTTTTCTGCTTTTAATATAGACATGCAACTTTGATGTAAAGTAACTATGAAAATTATTTGAATAGTGCCATAAACGTACATGCTACTTTATACAATATAGAAAAAGATGAAATTACATGACAAAAACAAAAAGTGGGAAACAGGGTGGGAATTCACACTGGGAAATAGGATAATAAATATAAAAGCTGATGTAGTAGTGGGGGAGGGAGAATAAAAATATGTAGAGTGGAAAAAGTAGTTTGACCTTGAATTTGAGGTTTCAGTAGGACCCTGAAAGCTAAGGAAGAATGCTGACAAGCTAGATAGGCTTTGAAACTTCATGGAAGTCTACAGGTTGGATGTAACATCATGAATTAGAAGACAGCCAAAATACAGCTGAGTGTTACTGTGCCTTGGAGAATAGGGTTGATAGAAATTAAGAATGGCCCAAAGCTGTTTTTTCTTTAACTTAAGCTACATCTTGCAAAAAAAATTTTTTTTTTAGTGTAAAGCATTCTTACATTAGTATGCTTACAAACAGATGTGGCTTGAGGATCCATTATGTTCCAGCCATTGAATTAGTATCTTGCCATTTTCCATGAGGATGAAGTGCATGAGAGTAATCAGTAGTTACCCAATGAAAATGAGTGCAGAGTAATAGAAATTCCAACATTCTGATGCAGAAGCAAATCTTAAAATTTTTGGTTTATCAGAGGACCTCCATCCTAGAATACTAAAATAAGTATAAATCTAGTAATATGGATTTTTAATTAATTTATAAATTCAGAGTTAGCATTTTACAGCTGAAGAACTGCAAATCACTCATTTAAAAAGAAAAACAATTTTGTGGCCAACTTCAAACCTATCAATTTAACCTCAAGATTAAGCAAAATCTTGCATCAGATTCTGAACAAAAGACTAACCAAGGATAATTAATCCTTGAAGTTCAAATATGAGTATGATAACATACAGTGTGTTTTCTTCTAACCTCTCCCCTTTGGACACTTTTTTTAATAATTAAGTTTTTTAGAAAATGAATGCAATGAATTTAATTTATTTAAATTGAAGTAATGATTGACATAGGGCTCTAAAAATAGGTGGAAATAATGAGATTAACATGAGAATTGAAAGATGAATGAGAGCTCATGGAAAGAGACTGCAGTAAATTCTGAATGATTTTCAGATGGAGATAGAGATCAGTCTTGGGACAGATCCTTTTTCATATGTCAGTGACCTAGATTGCAGTCACCATCTAAGTGAGACACGTATAATTTGTGGGTGAGATGCATTTGGGGAGGTATTGTAAGTACTGCAGAGTGCTGAGAAGAATTCTGTGACTTTGAAGTAGAAGACTAGAGTGAAATTGCATAGCACAAAATACAGTCACTCATTTGGGTTCTAACAAAAGAAAATTTTTGATAAAAACTAAGATGCTAGAAATTGAAATAATCCTGATCAGCCTCATTTAATTCAACAGGCCAATGCAAATTTAGGATGCACTGGACAAAATGCTTCAGTACAGGTTAGTAAGCAAGCTGTCATTTAAAATACCAGGTTTGGTTCTGATCATTGCTGATGACAAAGTTATTAAACAGTAAGAGATGCAAAGAAATGCTACTGAGATGACTAAGAAGATGGAGAAGCTATTGAAAATAGATTGAGTCATTACAGAATGGCTTTCTTAGGGCAGTAGGGACAAAGAGCATTAACATATTTTAAAGCACCTTGATAAATTTATAGATGTGATTGTATTACAAGATTGAAGTGATTCTGGAGCTAAAATTTTAGTTTGTCAGTCTCTGAGGTCTGGAGAAGGTTCTTCTGGCTTCTGCTTGATATTGAGTGATGAACCACCTCCTGAAATACCTGGAAATATTACTTTTTAAAACGAAATGTATTGCAGGATCTGAGATACTGTGATGACCTGTTTTCTCCCAGTGTCTTCCAAAGATGCATCATTTTTGTCTTGGTTAGGCCTACTGGTTGTTATGGTGCATTAGAAGCATTTTGTGACTTGTAGTGWGTATGGGGCAGATAGAAAAGATTTGGTGCATCCTATAAGTTCAGTATGTTTCAGAAGGTAGACACCTTTTAAGTTTGCAATGTGAAAAGCTTATCAAAGATATAGRTGTATAGCATCTTTCCATAGTATGGTGCCACTCAAAACATATAGCTTTGCAGGACTTGGCCCATATCAAAAACCCTGTAAATTGTAAAAAACAGCAAATATTTCTTGGATGCTGAAGGCAATTGAGTCCCTCAGTCCTAGGTGAATTGAGTAACCACGGTCCTGGGAAGAATGTCTCATTCAATGTGGATATTAAATCTATATTTGTAAAACAAGCATACAATTCATGATCAGTGCACTTTACCTCAGCAGCCCTTTGATAACAGAAGCTTTACACATATCTGGCCTTTATCCTACAAACACTTACTTTCCTGAGTAACTTCACCTTTGTGAATGGTCTTATTGAACCAGTAAGAGTATGTACTCCTGTGCATAAGTGTTTGCTGCACTGAGGTGGAAAGCTTAAACAAGAGGTGCATTCCTTGATGTTCAGTGAAATATAGTTAGAACAATGACAGTGGAGCCCAGTCTGGTATATTGCTAGTTCTTCCACTGTGCAGTTTCTAAACTCATAATCTGTAGATTGATTAATTTTGGGACAGAAATCTTTGGACTCTTTATATTTTCTCTTGGGAAATGCTGAGGTTTTATTTGATGATAAACTGATTTATTTGAATGATAAATCTTCTTGAACCTAATTCCACAAGACTTGCAGAACTCCTTTGGGCAGTAGTCTTTTGAGGGCTCTACATGTATATTTTATGGTTTGGGGATATCTAAGCATAGCTCCTATTAACTAGGTAATTTTCATTCTCAACAACATCTGCTGGAACATGTACAAGCCCTACAATACAGGCCCTGCCATGTACTTGCAGGTGCTTATAAAAGAAGGCAGCTTCTATTTTTTGTTCACTCTCAACCACCTACCTAAATCAGAGTTGCTCTTTAACGTTCAGCTTTTTTTTGGAGAGCATTGTGAACACTGTTGAAGCTTTTTTCTCTTTACCACGCAGCTTTAGACAATAAATTTCTCAGACCCTCCTGAGTATATGACAGCCCTCCCTGCTGAAGTTGTAGTGAGATACAAACAGTGTAAAATGAGAAATTTTCTTTTTTACAGCAACTTCTCATAATAACTGTATAATAGTTGGTGCTGTTCAAGTGACCTTCTGGGAAATAATTTGTTTGTAAATGATTCTCTCTATATCCATCAAGTTTATTGATCCATAAATCACTGAACTCTTTGAAACTAAGCATATTGTACTGTGCTAGACATCCTTCCACTGTATTTCCAGAGACTGAAAAGACAATTTCTTTGATATCTGACAATGAAAATGTCTATCAAGATCACACTCTACTGAGATGTAGGTCCTAATTCTACAACTTCTTTCTTTGTCACAGCTCACCTGCTTGGAGGTGATCTGGCCTCCTTTGACAGCTTTGAGTCTTTCCAGTCACTGTAGACACAAACATCTGTGCTTTGTGCCTATCTTCAGGACAAGCCTCAGAAAAAAATGCTTTGTTTTTTTCCCCTTGGGTCACACAGCAACAGTCTTCTATTGAAATACAAGATGAGTTAACTCAGCATTTCTGCATACATTCACTCTCAGTGATGATATTTCTTAATTTTTTTCAGTCATCTTTCTTGTCTTTTTAGTTCTCAATTATGCAAGTTGTTAGCTCTATGTTTAGAGCTCCTGATATAAAACATCTGTTTATGCATCCCAGCTTAAAAATTTTTTCATATTCATGGCTTTTAAAAAGGGACAGACATGATGCTTTTAGAGACTGAAGAAGCTTTCTCTTTGAAAGGTATTCACAGAACACTCTAGAGAAGACCTGAGAATATCAGTTGTTTTTCTGAAACTTCCTGTTTGTCTATTAAAGCTGTGATTTAAAGTAGTTTCTTGATTTTTGGCATGCAACTGACAAGTACTTCTGCAAGGGAAATCTGTTGAATCAATCCACATCTTGGTAGATTCCTCCATCATCACTCCAAACAAAGGCCTTGCTCCTGGCACTTACTGAATGGGCAATCTCAAAATACTTGACATTGCTCACTTATCTAGGAACTTTGACAAAAAGTACTAAATGCTGTAGAAGCTTGTTTTGTTCATGTGACCTTCCAGCCTACCACTACCTCATGTCTATTGCAGCCTTAAAGAGTGGCAAACAGGAACTGAGTGGCTTTGTTTATAAATAGAGGACAGTCAACTGCTTAACCATTTGACATTTGCAAGACTGCTAAATAATTTCTTCCAGGATTTTGATACGCAAGTAGCACAAAGCAGTTGTCACACATGACTCTGTGGGCCTCCCAGGAGAATACCAGAGCCCATGCATTAATGTCCACTGTGTTTTTCTTGATTCCTGAAGAAAATTTACCCTGCAGTGAGGAATCATCCTTTGGAGGAAAATATGCTTAGCACCTGTACGGTAAGGTTGTCACTTTGACAAGGATAGCTAATTTACACTTTGTCTCTA
The DNA here is from genome assembly GCF_003343035.1 of Apteryx rowi. Lineage (NCBI taxonomy): Eukaryota > Metazoa > Chordata > Aves > Apterygiformes > Apterygidae > Apteryx > Apteryx rowi. The sequence continues at coordinate 183,960 of NW_020451085.1, read as the reverse complement.
GGTGTTCTCCCTTCACTTCTAAAAGGATATCAGTCTATTGCATATACTATGCTCCCTTGCCCTCAGTCTCCCAAAGCCCATATAGGCAACTTTCTGCAGAATGAACCTCTATGGAGGCATCATATTGACTTTGAACTTTGATATTACATATTCTAGTTATAAAGGAAGTGTTTTGAGTTCTTTTTGTGGGATGCAATCCAAAATGTTCGTCCTCTGTGCTATGACTGGCCTCTTTGACCTAACATCACTTTAGATACCAGTTATCTCTGGTATTGGACAGTTCAGTAACCTCAGACATGCTCAAAATTATTAAACAGTTCATTTTTTCATCACATTTGAGCTCCTTCCTCTTCTTGTTTCTATTCTAGAACTCATCCCATGAAAACTCATTGAAATGGGAGTTGATTACTTCGTTAGACTTGCTAATGGAATCAGGTTCAGAATATGCCTTGGAAAAGGGGGATTTACAACCATCATTAAAAATGAATAGGTTATAGGCTGGTCTTGAACCTTAAAAACATGAATATCTTTGTTCAGTTTAAATGAAGCAAGCATATCAATGACTTCCATCTTCACTGGTTCAGATTTCTCAGTCTTTAAGCACTGGTCAGGACTATTTCTGGTTAGTCCTCTACATGGCCCCAGAGGAGGTGATCCTCTTCACCTTCCTGGGAGTCAATCTGTGGAGCTAATGCATCAAGCATTGAATACACAAGCCAAGAGCAATGAAGGTGCAACTAGTGGTTGTATCTGCAGTTTTCTGAATATGCTCTCTTCCTATTAGTCTGAAATTCTTGAAGCACTTGGTGATGATGGCTTTTCCTCTTRTTGAAGGGCAGGATACTTAATGTGACTTAATCTTGTCTTTGTATTTTTGATTTACCAGCCTTTTGACTAAGAACTATTTGCTTCCTTTACTTTCTCTGTCAAAAGAAGTTTTTCCTACTAGCTGTCCCTCCAGCCAGGAGTGTAGGAAATAATCAGGCCCCAGGGTACAAACCTGATCATCTGCATTCTTTGAGGAGTAGGTTACTCCCAGGTTTCACCATAAGTTTCTTCTGAAGATAGGCACCAGAGTTTGCTTGAAACCACTGTCTGTCCTCCTTAAGCATGGTCCCAGGACTGAGGCTAGCTGAGTTTATATTGGCTTCAACTTCTTTTTATAGGAGAAGTTCATTCAGGTTGCCCTCTTGTCTGTATCTACAACTAACTGACAGTTTTGGTGCAGTGGGCTTTTCAACATGGAAGTGAGGAGGGAAGAGATAGATCCATGCATGGCAATAGGGCAGACACTGCTGGAAATGTACCACTGTCAGAGAGTGGATGATGGAGACTGCTGAGAACAGAAATTTGTCAGCTTTTAAGACACCTTTTTATTGCTAGAATGACTGCGCCATGTTTTGTTGATTAAGACACAATGTGAAATATAAAGTTAACGCAGATGTAAAACATAATAGAAAACTTAGGTTGGATCTTCACAGTTAACCTTCTTTCTAGCTATGCCTGAGGCAGTGCCCAGTAACAGGACTTCATTTCAAAAAGCACATCCCACCCAGAAATTTCCACATAGAAATTTCTACACAGAAATATATGGAAAAAGGAAAACTGAACCCACATTCTAAAATAAAACCAAATGCTGAAGATTAAACTGGCTACACCTTTATTGCAGTGTTTATTTTTTTGAGAAACATATGCTAATTGTTTGTGCTATCAATACTATAAGCTTCTATTTTTCTTCCATGTGGATGTCTTAAGAAGATGATGTGCTTAATTTTTGTAAATGTAAACAGAATTATAGTTTTCAATGTAATTAATAATTGTCTCTGGCTAGATACATAAAACCTCTGCTTTCCATTGTATCTGAAGTCTCAAAACAATAAAATGTAGAAGAGGGTAGAAGTGGGAAAGGAACCTTCTAGAGCAAAATTCACTCTTAGCATTTTTCTAATGAGTTTAGTGGAGTAACACCACAAATTCATTTGACTGCCCAGAATGGGAGAGATTTGCATATTTTGCATCCAAAGAGATTTTAATAAGCTAAAATGTTCAGCTACCTACTGTTGTGCTTAAAACTTCAAACTGTATTTTAGACCAGACAGAGGCAAAGTAAAAAGTTTGAGAATGTCAATACAAATTGTATTTAGCCATGTAAGCATTTAAACATACTCCGTGCTTGAGAAGTGTGGCTTTAAAAGTTAGCACAGCATATCCATTTTTATATATTTGTTTAAATGCTACGCTTGCCACCAAACAGCAGATCCTAAATTGCATTATGGCACTCACAAACCAGCTGGCATGCTTCAGGATCAGCCAAAGCCTGGAATCTCTTACAAGGGTTCAGCTGTTGTATGCAAATTCAGAGTTCTTCGGTTGTCATACCCTCCTTCCTCCCCCCGCAAAAGAATTATTAGTGCTCTCAAAGCAGTCAGGGAGTGAGGAAAATGACCCTATCAAATTTCATACAAAAATGCATGAAAAGAAAGCTAATAAAATTCAGCATATGAACATTATCCTCCGCCTTGGTAATATATGATTCCATCATGTCTAATTCAGTGTTTAGATTGTCAAGTTCTCTGCTTATGGTAGGAAGAATTTTTAAAGCCTTAAAGATCTTTCACTAAAATGATAAAATTAAGCACTTTCCTAGGGCAAAATTAAACTGTTCAATAAGTATGTAGAATTCTGTGCAGAGCAGGTTATGCAATATGAATACTTATGTACAAGAATCATTATTCTTTTTATTGTTTGCCCCTCTCTGACTGCTTTCAATTACTGTTTCATGCAAGCAGCCAGCTTGTTCATTCCTGGAGTTGTCATGAGTCATGAACAAATCACATGAACAGTTTAAAAGAAACTCAATCCCTCCCCTGGATGTGGCAACAGTAATGGCAGGTACTTTAGATTTGTCAATAGTGGTTTTTTTGTTTTTTTTTTTTTAATTGACATTATGTTGTAACTATTATGTGAGGTGCTGGTGAATGGCTTGCTTTGTTCTCCTTCGAAGATGGAGCATGCTCATAGAGATGTATGCCATTATATCTGCAAGTGTGACTTCCGTGAATCTTTATAATTGCTACAGAAGCAGTGGGTTCTTGGAGAAGGGACAGAGATATTCTTTGGTGACAGGTGATTACAGAGCATGTAAAGGAGAAATGGGGAAAAATAATATGAGGATGCTGCAGAACTTACAGCCATATTGCTCTGAGTGGAAGAAAAGATGCTGTAAACAAAAAAATATTCTTAAGAATCAGTTCAGAATTTTAAGACTTAATTTATTGTGAAGATTTTAGCTACTAAAATGTGCTCCTAAAGTTTCTTAACACAGGTTCAAATATGGACAAAATTTCATCAATGTGTRTAATGATTTTGCCCATCTGTTTTGCAATACTAGGGTCTGGTGTCYGTGGAGTGCATGCTATAGAAATATGTATATATTACAAGGGCTATTGTGTGTGTCTTTTCAGATATTTTTTTCCTCCCTTTATAGTAGTTGCAGTTTCCCAGGTTTGCTTAGAAATGGAAGTCATAATTTTCGGCTGGCATACCCTCATCTGGACATTTCCTGGAGACTTCTGCAGTTTTCTGCCTGTGCATGAAGCTGCTGGCATGCTTTAGAATTTCTTTGTGTTTTCTTCTGGGATACAGATTTCCCACACCTTCTCACTTTTTCTACTAATCCCACATTCTTGTTCAAAGCAGCGTAGCCATGGCCAAGGATGGAAGGATTCACTTACTTCTGTACACTGTCAACATTCCTTAAAGTCAGCAGGCTAACCAAAGGAGACCTTTTTTTTTTTTTTCTCCTTACAGATAATCTCAAAAGTATTTTTCTTGAGCATCTTATACCAGTGATGCATTTTCTCCTTCCAGTTATGTTTACAGATTGCTTATCTTGTATATTTCTGTGAGTTTTTAACCTTATTCCACATTAGCAAAATGTTGTTTTTTCAGTGCTTCTTTCCATTATAATTTAGAGTATCTTCTTTCTTAGCAGGACACACTTCTGATTATTTTCTCTAATGACAGTTTTTGATGTGAAACTTGGCTAGATGTGCCAAAATTGACAATCCAGTGAACCAAGACTGGTTTAGAGGAAAAAAGGCTGGAGTTAGTGTTTTGCAGTACAGAGTTCACTTTGGCCAAGTTTTCCTTTGTATTTTGGAAGTTTCTTGGGTAACGAAGCTTTTGGGTGCAAGTCCAAGTGAACCAGGGAAAGGGAGTTAGAAGTAGGACCCTCTGTCAAACAGCATCACCAAGCTTTGTTCTAGCTCTCATTACTCTATATGACTGTGGCTGCTTTTCTATATGGGGGATTTGACAGATGTGCTATTTCTTTTCTGTTCTGTGGTTCCACCTGATTTCTTTCAAATAGGAGTGTCATTTTACAAACAAAATGAGATTTAAGTATATATTAATTTTGTCTTGGAAGCTGGTCTGACGTGTATCCAAGACCAGTACTTCTGACAACAGCATGATGCATTAGGAAAAAATAAGATGTAAGCATGTCAGAGCTTTACAAAGCACCCTTCTTTTGAAGTGTATTAACAAGTTTAAGTATATCCAATGTGAATTAGACTACAAAGATACAATCATCTCTTTTCAGGCTAATTAGACTTCCTACTCCTGCCTATTTGGAGTCAACAGATATTGTGTACTGCTTGCTTCTTGACAAAACTAGGACACAACATAGACATGAGGATCAGACACAGCCTTGCGTTTCCTATGTTCACAATGGAGCTGAACTTCTGAAGGAAGACCTGTGCATTTTTATATTTAACTTTGATTACTTACTTTATGAACTATCCCTAACATGGGACTGGGGCCAAAGCAAAAAAAATCTAGCCTTTACTTTGATTACAGTGACGGATTTTTATTATAGTTTTTGGAGTTCCATTTTTTAAATTGTATTTTGCTAGTAAATTCTTATGAGTCTCATTTGACTAGTGTTTGTTCTTCTATTGAGAATGTTTTCTATTTTCTATAGTGCAAGGACAATAAAACTGATAAACTTTAGGAAAAGTTACTGTTAGTGGGAGCCAAAATCATAAAAGGATCAACAACTGAGTGGTTCTTATTTCACTTGATATGATTTATTAATCATAAAATTTATTTATCATAACGTAATGTATTTTACTCTCTTCCCAAAGAAGCTTGCCATTGGTCTACAAAAGATTAAATTATTCTGTCTCCAGAAAAGACAGAAATCACTACTGTAGCGCAGTGTTCCTTGTTGATCCATAAGAAATGTGCACGCTGGAGAGGTTCAGTCTTCACAAACTGATCTCTTTGCTTTCCTGCAAATATGGCTTGCAGTAGAAATAAAAGCTAGTTATAAATTCTTAAACAGCAATCCTGAATGTGCTATTACAAAGAGTATTTTCAGCCCAAATTCTGGTCTTTAGAGCTAAATAAATTCCCTGGAACACTGACTGCACTCATTTTGCTTGTCTGGTTGGAGCTGGTATCCMATACTGTGATATAATACTCCAGTGAACAATCTAATCTACCTTCTCTGTTTTAATCCCCTCCTCAAGTATTTTTCTGCCTTTTTTTCTGTAATTCTGCCAAATTTGGAGGAACATTTCTATCCTAATATGCATTTTTCTGAAAATACAGGATCTTTGATCTTGGAGCATGGTAATGCAATAAATTATCTAATAAATGACACCTGTGGTGAAAAAGGGACACAAGGTGAGGAACAATGTATTCTGTCCAAGTAATTTAAGAGAGTCTTTAGGCAAAGATATCTGGGTAAATTTTGCTTTCCATAACCTGGCACACAGTCTAAATCTTACAAAAGAAGATCTAAGAACTCAACACCAGCAAGGGAGTACACAGAAGACCCACAGCAGGTTCCACACAGCARTCAAATTATCCAAATATTAGAAAGAAAAGATAAATTGTGCCTGGAATTCAACTAGTACATAGCTCTAGAAAGTCAAATCAAAATCAGTCCTTTCTTTACATCACTGCTCACACTGATAATTTCAAACACCATTTCTGCTGTGTTTAAATTTCAGCTGTGCTTTTGACCTGGCAATCACAACTCCTAGGCTGATCAATTTATTATAAACTAGGGCTCTGAACTACACTTCCCCATGGAATTTATCACAGTGAAAAAGAGAGGAATGATCTGTAAACAAATAAATGAGTGTAACAGGAATTTCATAAAATTAAATGTTTTTAATATACAGAAATTCTACACAAAAACACAGAAAAAAACCATAGATTCATCACAGATAGTACAGCAGTTTATTTTAAAACATGACAGATAAGCAGAAGATTTAATTGCCCTTCAGTTTCTCTCTTTCATGATTACAGTCTTAATTGGGAGAAGTGGCTATAGTGAATTATGTAATGAAAGTGACTAGAATATATTAAAAGAGTATAAATGAGACATAAGGAAGGAATAATAATAATAATTTTAAGGAGACAGAATGAATTGTTCTGATGAAGGAATACAGCATCAGGCAGGGTAGAATTTATGGCACATTTGCACCAGTCAAGAATTAAAAGCTGCATTTTGTCACTGACAATATTTCTAGTTCTTCTTATATCTAAGTGAGCAGGGTTAATAATTCTGTGTGTGGTAATATGATACAGTATAGAATAAAACTTCAGAATCCTATCCTGTTCCACAGTCTCTAAGATATTTGGAAATGCACGGACAGATGCAGAACATCTTGTATTTCATTGATAGGTATATTTAAATCTTGTCTGTTTTCAAAATACAAAACTGATGTTAGTTTAATTTAGATTACCTGTCTGCCAAGTATGGAGAGCTGTTCCAGTCAGGAACTTCCATATAACTCTATGCTTTTCAAACAAGGAGAGGAAACTTTCAGGTATGTGTGTTCTATGAAAACCATCATTGTAAGTGCAGGAAATTTGGAGAAAGTAATATATTTAAACTCTAGTGTCTTCATAGCTACTAATCCAACATTGTCCATTCCAAAGGCAGCCTCCTGTTGTGATATTAATATTCCCCATCCCAGTGAGAGTTTTGATGCCACTGATAGCTTTCAGCAGATAAATTCTTTGTGTGGCTGAAAATCAAATGGTATTCACTGATGGTTTTTTCAGTTGTTGTTTCACCAGAAGTGTTGATGTTGTAGTCCTAGATCATAATTTTTCAAAGGTGTGTGGAAAAAAAATCAATGGAGTAAATCAGAGCCTGATCCTTAGAGTATTTTTCTGTAGAAATCTTAAAGCAGAATAGCTCTGTTTATATACAAACACCTTTTCTCTATTTAAGATCTAATATAATAGCGTTATCATTCCTGAAAAATGATTAGCTGAGTACCTGTCGTGAATTTAAATTGTTTCCTTGCTGCTTATCAGAAACCTAGAGGCAATATACCRTTTTCTGGTGTTTTGTTCCCAGAGGAGACAGAAGTGCTATAGCTGCAGCAAATATAAATCTGGCAGCCATTGGATACAAGGAGAGGAAAAGAAGTACATTAAGTGAGTAAAGTTGGGTACTGTAAATATCCTTTTCCCACTCCCCATGCTGTTGAAATCCAGAATCTTCAGACTAACTGATAAAATTCAAAGAGAGCTCTTTGTTTGCATGAGCAAAGCAAGGACGTATTTTGGAAAGCTGCTTAACTTCAAATGAGAAGTGCTACTACAGCACAAGCAGCCATATCTAAGTTCTCTTAAATACCGATAATAGCAAAGTTGTGACAGCTTGGATTTCAGTGTTGCTGGTTCTGAATGCTTATATAGCAACTAAAATCTCTGCCAGGGTGCTTCACTGCCATCAGTACCATGGGTGGCAATAGGCAACAAGYGGTTTATGGCGCTTTCTGGACCTGAGTTCATTTGGACGTTGGCCTCTGTGCGTCACCATATAAGTAGTCAGACTATGCTTAAATCATTAAATTAGATTATTAAACAGGTTCCTCTGAATGGTGAAGCAATAGTCTTTTCAACTACTCCACTGTTTGTTAAATTAAGCATTTTGATGATGTCCTTTACTGGGGAAAATTTTACTTTGGGAATATTATTTCCAATGCATTAAATCTGCATTTTTTTATTAGTCCAGAAACTTTAGCCGCTGATCACGTTCTTTTTTCCCTTCAGATCAAAATGTCTTTGAAGACCTTTCTTTTACTGCTATGCAATAATTGTTCGAGTTTGAAACCAATGTGCATTGTAACACCTTTGGAGCCATACCAAATTCAATTTAATTTGCACAGATGTTTTCTGTTTTTCAAAGGGTACACACCAAAACCCTACTAACAAATCAGATGCAGAGGAGTGTTTGGCATCAGCCATATTTCAATAATATATCTCTTTAAAGAGAATAGAAAAATGTTTCCTTTTAGATTTAGATATTTTTAAACTGTTTAGTCATCACATGAATTGTCTACACTTCAGGTAACATTTTTCAAAAGAACTGTGTCTTAGGGGAAGAAGTGAAAGTCTTTCTGAGCTTTCATACTTAGATAACCACTGTAGAACTGCACTAAACAAGTAAATATAAGACATGTAGTTTCCTTATATAGGTACACTACAACTAAATACAATTTTCAAGCACAGTGCAGCCAAAATTCCACTCAAACTCACTGAAGCCAAATGAGCTGCTATAGCAAAATTAATGCAGTATATTTCTATGACAAGCTGCACTATGTTTTCTTCATTGATCTCTAGTCTGAATCTTTACATACAGGTTGAAGAAGGTATCCACCAAAGCTAACTTTATCCCAGGGAGGTGAACTTTCCTAAATTACTTTTCTAATCCTCAGCTCCAGGTTAATAATATCATGTTCCCCTTCAGCAGTTTAGCTTGATCTTGAAAACTTCGCTAAAGCTCTACCCTGCCTCCAGGAGATACCCGAACACCTGTTAGATTTAGAATATTGTCAATTCTAGTACAATAGATTTTTCTTTTGAGTAAGAAAAGATGAATTGTAATTATAATCTGAATGTTACATGAAGAAGTGGATAAGACAGAGAATTTTACCACCAAAAATCTAAGGGATTGTCTACTTCTCTCCTAGGTGTTGTAGCTCACCTGTAGTTATCTCACCTTCTCTTAAGAGCGTGTAAGCATGTGCTTTGTTTCCAGTGAAGCCTGACTTTCTCAGCAGCACAGCATTGTGCTGGAACCTTTATTTGCTATCTTCTAAACTAAAGTTTACTTTAATTTAACTGGCTTTGTCTGGACTGCAGCCTCCTCTTTTTATAATTAGTACTCAAGTTCTAAAGAAGATATACTAACATTAGTTTTCTAGGAACCTGTAAAAAGCAGTAAGCACAGGTGGTTTAATTAGCAACATTGCTTGAAATGGAGGCATTGTAAACAATGACTGGAAATGGCAGATTATGTATGAGAAATAAGTCTTTTCTTGAAATTTACTATATGCTGCTCTTTAAGTCTCTTCCTATTGTGAAACTGCCTGTTTGCATCTGTTTAATTAAATCTCAGTGCTGAGGGCCATAACAATTACAACCTTGTTAGGTTGGTAAACAATACTAAAGCTTTCTCTTTCAGCGTCTTCATAGAGAGTTTCACAGTCTTTAATATGGGGAGGGACAATATATCTCTGTTGTCCTCGCTCTAGCTTTAATTGAATGCTTGCTGCATCAAGCCTGGCAATTCTGTAGCTGATTTAGGTAATTTAGCCAATATTTCAGAGCCACCTYAGGGCTGGATCTATATGGTTTCTATTGTGGTAGAATTATATAGAGAAATACATCAATATAATGCCAGTAGTGACACAGTTAAAGTGCTGCAATCTCTGTGTGCAAAGAAGGCCTCTATCTAATTTTTTTAAAAACATAGAACATTTAGACTTTCAATGAGCATTCTTCACCTCTGGAATAATCATCATATTTTACCTCTCTATTATTTAATCAATTTTTAATGAATAATACTTTGTTACTGTAGCATTTTGGTTCTGAAAAAGCCAAATTAGCAAACAGGTATAGATGGATAGTTGTGTCTAGCCAAATTATAAATGTCACAACAGAGCAAAGAAGTAAAAATAAAACAAGATGTGCATAGAGATCCTGTGTGTCCAGTGGAGTGTTATGAAATCAACAAAATAATTAAAGCATTGTGCTGTCTATAAAAGATTTTTCTAGTGGAAGCCAGGCAGTACATGCCCATATGAAAGACTGCACCAGGCATTCTCATTAGTGGAAAAAGCTGCAAATCACTTGCAAATTGGCAAGCAGGTACTGTAAACAAAGATTGTTTAAAATAGTGTAGTCAACTGATGTGCAGTACAGCCACCTACAAGCTCTTCCAAAGGAAATTCCAATTCTTAAAAAGAGTTCCAACAAAAGGAGGGGCAGCATGAATCTAGATGAGTTGAAGAAAAGGAGCGCTGTGTATTTCTCTCTGCGCCTTTCCACCTACTGTCAAAAACATGGTTATTTCTACATAGGTGAATTTTTAAGTTCTATTCCCATATCTTGAATTGTACTTCAGGGAAAAGAACAGAGATGTCAGAAGCATTGCCTTGGAACAATGGGGAGTGAAAAAGTCGAGGAAACCTTGAAATGTGGCCACAGCTATGACAAATGCTTACAGGGTAAAAGCTATATTTGTCCTAGCACCTACAGAAAAAGTAAATTCTGTCATATTGAAGAACTCGTTACTTGAGTAGTAAAATCTACTTTGCAAATTGTTTCAGATGGCTCTTTAATAAATGTCAATGAAAAATGGCTCATCACCTAGGACATTTTATGGGAGAATTAAAAACTTAAATTCTAATCCTGAACACTGATGTGTTGGCACAGAATAATCCTTTCATTCTATGAACAGAGACTAAAGCAAAAGATTTTGGACAAATCATCTTTTCTAACAACAGGTTCTAATGGAGTCAGACAAATAACCATTTGCTACCCCATTCATAAACTGAAATTTTAGCTGCAAAAAGAGCTATTAGTATTACAAGGACACAGTCCTAGAAAAGTCCACAAAGACAAGTCACCATATCTTTTTACTTGTCCTTGCAATCTTCCAGACATTTTTTAAGATGTATTTACACTCAGTAAATTAAGGATCCATCTATAACACATGCTAGCATAGCTAGCTGTGAAAGCTTAATTTAACTGGCACGGATTACAACATCAATGATCTAAGCAATAAGGATTTTTGCATATGTTAATAACAAGAATACACATACATAGTGTCTAAAGAGTTTGAAAGTTGGTTCTCAGTTGGAACCCCAATTATTCTGCTTGGCTTTTGCTTGCCTTAACAGAAACCAGAGATATTTCTCAGATGTATCATTAATATATTTCCAATTAAAGAAAAAGTTGAGAGAAATTCATTGCTGATGTGGCTGGTAAAAGTTGAGATACAAATGCATATTGATACAGCACTCAGATGTATTCTGTAGCTCCTAACAAGGACAGGGTTCTGCTGTAAACTTTGGGTGCTGCTGACAAATGCATGCAGCTAGGACAAGATAGAAGGCAGTATTTTGACTCACAATAGAGAAAATAGGAACATTTTCCATAGTGGTACAAGAACAACTAAAATTGTCTGTTGTCTTGTGCTAATTTATTTGTCATTCTGACAAAAAGCAAAAGGACTTTGAAAAGAAGCTGCTACCTCCAAAATTTTTAGAAGGTCTTATGTGAATCAGAAACCACTAGCCTGAAGCAATAGCCAAGAAAATGAATCTCAAGAGAAATATAATACCAAAGGTTTAGTCTAGAAGGAAGGGTAATATAGATCACTTCCCTTCAAAAGCCATAACTGTAATGCCTTAAACCACATGGTGGAAGATTGTATGCACATGGATGTCATCTCAGTACTGCTGAGAACACCTGCAGAGAGTAAGGAAAGTGTCCCACTATTGTTTTCAGATCCTCTTAAAAAAATGGTTCTAAAGTGTTGGATTGTACAAATGTGTAAGATAAGGAAGGTGTTCTGATTTCCCAGGAGTGCTTAGTGCTATGTGTTTTGTCAATGGGACTGTGGCTGGAAGGCAGAAAAAAAATGTGKCTTACCTTTTCACCTTGCTGCCTCCACCCAGAGATCCGTCCAAAAGAAAGCGAAGATTGTGCCATCACTGAAAGCAAGCAAGCTCAGCAAGGAGAAGCTCACAAAGTGTGAGTGAAGCAAAGAGCAAACGGATATTGGGAGCACCATAAGGAAAACAGGGACTAGACATACAGTACAGCACATAGATAACATAAAGAAATAAATTTTCATAGACACCGAAGAGGTACAGTGCAGTGCTCATTGCTGTGCAGAAAGCTACTGGAAACTGCTGGATTAGAAATCAGCCTGAAGTAAAGGTCTTGCTCTTCAAAGACAAGAGTAGACAACAGAGAAAATCTGTTTTCAAGTCCTTTTGTCTTCAGCTAATGTACCCAGAAGATCTAAAGATCTGTATTTTGAGTCACCTAGTTCTAGTTTTGTTACCAAAGTTACTTAGTTATTAAAATATGGTAGTACAGATAGAAGGCCTTGTTGTGGTTTTCAATATGCTACATTCCAGGAAAAAGTGCAGGCAAATCCACCTCAAAATTTCTGGTTGACTTGAGATCTTATCAGAGTCCAATAGCCAAAATCTTATGGGGCTTGTGCAGCTTTCAGTAAATGTGGCAGGATTATCACCTGGGTAGAAAGTTGAAAACCTGTTGTCCAATGCATTACAAAGGTGCTTGGTAGACGTAGCGATTAAACTGTATTCTTCACAATTGGATGAGGAACTGAGAATCAGTATCAGGAGAGAGAAGGTAAAGATTTAAGTCTGCTGAGGCCATAGCCCATGTCTGATGGCATCGCAGCAGCAGAGGTTAGCCAGAGGGGTCAGTGAAGCCCCATAGACACTTTTTCTTGCACTTAGCATCTAGTGCTGGTGCTGAACTAAGACTAAAGCAGACATGTATGAGAGCACCCTCATGAGAGGGTACTCCAGGGAAATGGTCAGATTCCCAGGAGCAGTGTGGGGAAAGGAGTCAGAATAGCCTCATCTGGACTACGCAGCATTTCTTTTAGGGCATAACCATTCTGAAGGCTGAGACTTCATTCACCATAAGCAATAAGCTTTGGGAGGGCAAGGGGGAAAGGAGACCAGGTGAAAAGAACATTTGTACCTTGAATTCTGACACTATGCAACGGGAAATGGAGACCAATGATGGCTGCCAAAGCAGTTCTGGAGATGGGTATGTTATTGATTGTTTCCATAAACATGCTGTTGGCTTATTATTATATTTTCCAAAAATGAAAGCCAGATTCCTTCTCCTCTTCAAGTTTTCTTTGTTTAGATGCCAGTGTCATTCTTAAGAGAGAAAGGAAATACAGAAGTTGCGTGGGGTCTGTTTCCATCCTTTGTTTGGTGTGATTGAATTAAGTTGTGGTCTATTCTCTTTCTTAGCAATTCTGTAAAGGAAAGAACAGAAGTGGATGACAAACTAACAAATACTATAAATGGCCATGGCAATCATTAAAAAATTTCACTCAGTTGATGGCCACTTAAGGAAAGTCTAGGCATTTTATTCCTGCATGCATGACATAACCCCCCCCAGGCTGTTGAAGGGGTTGTCTGAATAAGTACTGGCAATGGGATACTGAGCACTGCTCAGAAGAGACAAATAATTTGGGATCCCCAGTGTTTAAACTTATTCATAGCATTTACAGTAGACCTACCATAATTCAAAGAAGAAGGGAGTTGGGGTTTTGCTACAGAAATGTAGCCACAAAATTCTGACATCTAGGTTCAAGTTTCAATGCAAATATTAAAGATCACATGTTTTTTCATTTTGTAGACTGTTCCTTACAGAGCCTGTGTGTTTCACTAGTCTCATGATTTGCTCCAACATGATGCTTCAAAGCTACATAGCAGGCAACAGATATACGTGTTTCTTAAACTATTTCCAGGCTGTGAAGAAGAAATATATCTTAGAGATAATCTACATTTTGGTCTGGAAAGTCTAACAGATCTGCAGCCAAATTTGATTGCTCAAATCAATATAGAGAAGAAAAGAAAGCAAAAAGTAATGATATTTTGCAGACAGCCATTGAACATCGTCAAGAAAGATATCTAATCAAAATTTTCAAAAATAAATGAAGACTTTGGTGTGCTTTATTTTGCTCTCTTAATTGAGACTTTTTTCTTAGGAAACAGTGGCCTTGCAAAGTGGGTAGTCATTTTAAAATAATTTCTTTTGGAGTAAAATGAACTCTGACTCCAAGGACAAGTTCTCTATTGTTGGAGTTTACCTTGGTCTCCCCTTGTAAATGTGAAACATTTTACTCCTAAGTTTTCTTGAAGTACGGTTAGGGTGTATACACATAAAACTTGTGAATCATTGGTTTACAGTGATCCTGATTAGATAAAGCCCAAAGTAAATGTTTGCACTGGGAAACTGCACTTTCTTGTCTTATAAAAGGATATGTCAAGAATTATATATCAAGTTTTTTGCTATTGAGTTTAATTATTCACTTTACATCCCACCATCTTGTATTTAAAGTGCAATACCGTATAAAAATATTTCTCATTATTTTGAGAAATAGCCAATAAACATGACATGGCTTATTGCATAATATGAATTTTACATATATATATTATATATATACACACACACATGTCTAAAAAGAAAAATTTAACCGACTTTTCATAAAAATAATGCAGGGAGGAAGAGGATTCAGCTGTACCTGAATCTTTTTGAAAAACCTTGGGCTTATCTTTAAATAGGGAACAGCATTCCTTCATGTAGGAAGTAGTTACAGCCTAGCATGACACAGTAATAACAGAGGCACCGCCAGGGTAAGAGAGAAGAAATTGTTTGCAGTGGTTTATAAATACCAGAGGGGTCTTCAAAGCTGTCGCAGGCAAAGCAGTCTCAGGTATTTTTACTTAGTTTATCTTATTTGGCAATAAATTTCTAATCACTGATCCAGGTATTTCAGAAAAAGAAAACAGAAAGTATYAAACGAACACTTACGGAGGCACCTTTCCTCCCCCTTCCCCAGGTTCGRGTTCAGTCCAATACCTCTCCTCCCCTTTCCCAGCCTCCACTTCCCTCGTTTTCACCAGGCGTTGCCCTCAGCCCTACCTGATTGCTGTGTGCTGGGTAATGCACCAGGCTGGGGTTGGTGCAGATCGGTTTCCTTCTGCTGCACCTTCACATTGCATCTTACTGTTCTTCCTCCACTGTGCCTTGCTCTTACTTGTTTTCCTCTGCTCCAGCATTGGTTGCCTGAAGGCTGAAGTCCCTCCGGGCACCCCCGCCCCAGCGTGGGTTGCCTGTGGTCCCCTCAGAGGTATCTCCTCTGTCATGGAGCGCCTTCTTCCAAGAGTGTGTCTCCAGCTGTGTCCCCAGCAATGTCCCCTTGCACTCGCCTCCTGCATTTCCCTTGTCCTTTGCGGCTACTGCTGTTTCCTAACTACACATGAGCAGAGGCGCTGTGGGTGCCCTCAAGGGCTGCAGTCCTGGCACACTGTGGGTGTTCATGGTGGTGTCGGAGCCAGCTGGACCCAACTGTGATGGGCATGAGGCAGCTCATGGCCTGCTCCCACGCAGGTCTCCCCTGCAGCCCCCCCACTACCCAAACCCTGATAGTTATGGCCAACATGTTAGCCATGAAGATTCTGAACAGCCTTTACAGAGAAATAATATGAAACAATATAATTAATAGGCCTGTAAGTTAGAGGAGAGTATATCATAGAGGACACGATTCTAAAGAAATGGTGAGACAAGGGAAAAGGGAAAGGAAAATGCCATGAATTTGTGGAGGGGGTATGGGAATTATCTCATCTGGCATTGGTCAACTTAAAAGTTGGCATCCATACCAAGCTACTCATCTTCACTCTTGTAGTCATTGCATCCTTCAGCAAGCAATTTCTCCCGTCTGATTATAGATGTCTGGAAGAAATGTAATGACTCTTCTGCCTCTCTCTCCTCTAATGAATGAGGCAACATAGCATAGGTATCTAGGTTAGACTAAACATCAAAATTTTAGACCATTCATCCAAAAATCAATTTATTTTCATCTACTCAATGAATCACACTCTATGTTTTTGTCAATCAGTTATAAAATCCACAGTGCTCCCACAGTGGATCAAGTACCCATTAGCATTGTAAGAAAATACATGATTTAAAGACACAAAACTTTTCTTTGGTGTTAGTTTATTTGTTTTGCTGTGTTTCTGGATTCTAAGCCGCAGAGCTATGCTCCAAATTTTACATACAAGGATATTTCCATAACAGCTCATTTTTCCAACTTCCACAGAGGTTAATTCAGTCTTCTCTAAGAACAGCCCACAGATTAGTCAAATTCTACAAGTAATGTTTCTTTTGCCTGACACAACCAGCTTGCTTCTCCCATGTAACAGACCTGTTTTCAGACAGACTTTGGGGAGTCCCCAGTGAGAGCCTGGAGTCTCCAGACTTCAGTGAGGCAGGCATGGATAGAGGAAGTAGGAAGGAAAAGGGATTTAGGTAAGAGACCATGGTTTGAACAAAGAGTACAGGAAACAATTTGGTTTACAAGGACAACAGGGAGGAAAGATGAAGACCCTGACAGACTTGGAAGAGGATTCAAGTTGGCATCATTTTGAGGTCCCTTGAGCATCACATGCAACAATGCTGAGATGAGCTGGGAGGTGACGCAGCACAGTGGGGCGAGGAAGGGGGCACACACAGCACCGTGAGGGTCAGGAGAGAAAGAAGGAGGCTGTGAAGGGATGGGCAGTGAAGGGAGTTGGAGGGAAGACCATATTAACACTACTTATCAAATCTGCCCCAGGCTGCTGCTTTCTCTTGTAAAGGTATCAACACCATGGAGAGCCAATTCAGTATATGTCAAGTAGAAGGCAATTTTGAAAGTTTATTGCATCATGGCTTTGAGAAGGAAGACTATATGGCTGTATTAGACATGGTTTAAGCAGCCTTAAAAATATGCAGAGATACAAGGATAAAGCATTAGATGAGGAAACAAATTCATTTTTTGTTAGACAGTGTTACCCTCATCTGGATGTTGAAACTTTACTGTTGTCTTGGTGATTTGACTCACTGCACTGTGCAAGACTTGTTTTTATTACTTCAGTAATTTAAATGAGGCATTTCAGTATAAGCTAGAGCTAAGGTAATAAACTATAATATATTTACATCTGTATAGACAAAAGTGGTTCTTAGCTGCTTTATTAAAATAATATTTTACTTGAGCTGTTACACATACTAGCATGCTGATTGTTTTTCCATGTTGTTTTCTGAATACAGCACTCTTCTGTTTCAGTATGCATGTATGAGTTCTCAGTTTCTTTTAATCCCTATGCAGACAATGAATTAATAAGTTATTAGTCAGCATATATACATATATGTATGTATATAGGATATGTATATCTATAGCAAAGATATATATATGTGTGTCTCAAAGATATAGTGTGTGTATACATACATACATACATACATATATATATCTTTGATCATGACACATGACATTTTCTCCAAAGATGTTCTATACTTTCTGTTGTTTCTATGGTGGGGAGTCTTTTGTACTGTCTACTTACCCTGTGCTGTTGTTTTTTACAAAAAGCAAGTAGAAAAGGCATGGAGAGTTGCCAAGGAACTAATACCTCAAGAGAAAATAAAAATAAAACTCAGGCATTTGGATCTGCTGTGCATTTAAAGTAAAAAACTATTCCATGCTAAAAGAGACCCAAGTTGGAGGACCTGCAATCTCATCAAGGCTCATAAACCTTTTCAATCACCTAACAAAAGTAGAGCATGAAATATTGCTTCCAGCTTGCCTGCAGCAACTTTTGCCCAATTAACTGAAGTTGCATTGATCTAGGCCCCATGCTCTCGTAGTCTAATTTTCAAGATGACGTCTTTAGTCATTCCATGGCAAGGCAACCCGAGTGTATCATAGTATTATTTTCCTAAGTTGGGGTTTGGGGTGAGGTGAATGGGTTACAGCTAAGAGATTTTGTAGTTGTGTTTCCCAACTGATTTTATTTGATTCCCAAGAAAAGTTAGTGGGCAGCTTAAATTTGTATTTTCAAAAGAAGAAAGCCTCAGGGGTCACATTTTTTTCAGATGCTTAGACAATAATGTGTAAATTGAACATATTTGCACTGCTGACCCTGGGAAAGATAAATGTGCTTTCTGGTTCAAAAAATGACAAATTCTATTCTCTATATATGGAAACTCATATTCTTGATGAACTTGCTTTCCTATGACACTCTTTGTTCAAGGCTGTTGATTGGTAAAAAATATCTGTTCATTATATCTTAAAGATAAAAATGCCAGTGTACCATAACAATCAATGTAATACACAGGAATGTTGACATTTGCTGCTTTTATCTGTATGTCTGCTTGAGCAGAAAACGCTTGAAGGCAAAAATAATGGTAAATCCATTGATGATCTAAAGAACACAATGGTTAAACACTTGTGGTACTTCATATGATAATTTTAATATATGTCCAGCCTATACTATGACAATAAAACAAGGTCTTCAATTCTGGTCTAGTATATAAAGCATTTATTTTCAAGTTCCTCTCTTGTTTTTAAATCTAGTGTAATTCAGAAGGCATTAGCATGTAACCAAGTTACAAACATTAAAAACAATGGATGATTAAAAGAAACATTACTAAGTCCAAACCAGAATTTTTGGTACATCTCCACAACAGAACCTTCAGTGTGATCCATATTGATAGAAATCCTTCATTCTCTTGCAAGAAGATGGATGTCTTACTTTACCTTCAATAAAAATAGCATTCAATAAAAGGGATATTGCTTGGCTCTTGATATTGCCAGGTTTGATAAAAGGGGGAGCGATGGTATGTATTATATTGAAGAAGATATCCAAATGTTAAATTTTAAACTATTTCTAAACAAGCACTTAATGAATGGCCAGGGATGACTGGGAAATGAATTCTAAGTGTACATTCTAAGTGTAAATTCAGTCAGAAACCTTATTTAAAAGAATTATCTCTTGGGGTCTAGAATCAAGCTTTTTCCTAAATATCGCTGTGTTATGTTTCAGTTTTTGTCACTGTTAATGTATCAGAGAATATTTAGAACAGATTAGCTTCCCATGAATGTACTCATATATTGTCAAAGATTTGAAAAAAAAAATTTAATCTCTTCCTCTGTTTCTTTCCTCTGTGCCTTTTTTGGCTAGGGAATAATTAGAGTTATAAACAAAGGTTAAAAAGTCCTATCTCTTCCAGGAATGAAGCATTCTAAAATTCCTTATTTCTCTTTCTGTTTAACTGGCAAAGCACCAGATTCTGTCATCAGTATTTATCCTGCGTAGCTCCTTACAACTTAATCTAAAGCCTGTTGAAGGCAATGGGAACCTTTCCCCTGAGCTCAGGGGGAATCATCTCTGCTTGTGCAGGCAGAGCAATTTCAAATTATTTCCACTGGTGATTTCAGTGGAAGTACTACTTGAAATCAGTAAGCTGTTCTGAGATCCAACACGACAGCTAAGGTTATGATGTCTTAAGTTACTATTATACTCTTCTGGCTGTATTTTAATAAACTAAAGTATTAACAGCTGCCAGGAAAACAACATATAAATGATTTTTTTCTTCTCTATTGAGAGTTAAGAAATTAAGAACAACTGTACAGCTTCTAAAGACTGTTTCATTACTAACCAACACTGGAGACATCTTAATGATTCTTCTTGTTTTATCTTCTGAAATGTTTATGTCAATAATGCAAGGTAGTTTACTCATTGTAACTCAGAAAAAAAAAGTTTTTATTTGGAGATTGTTTTTAATGATACAGGAACCACTTTTCAGATAAGACAAAGGGACAAAATCTGGAGAGGAGCTCAATAGAGACTGTTCCCACTACTTTAGTAAGAATTTGGAGTGTTTGGGCCTTTCTGAATCTGAGCTGTTCTGCAGAACATCAGACTTAAATCATACTGACTATTGAACCGAGCAGCATTGGGAGCCATTCCAGACAGACTAAAGCAAATCCCACTCCATTCTCCTTAGCTTAATTGATGGCTGCATTCAAGTCCATAACAAAAAAGGACAGGAAATGAAGGAAGAAAGTAATGATTGTAAATTCATGGCTTTTAATGATTTATATTCTTCATYCTTATCCCTTCGTGTAGTGGGGATTATCTCCACACACACATTTTCACATAATGTGTGTGCTACATAAAAACACTACTTGGAAAAATGAGTTTCCAGTTAAATTCTTAACATGTTTTTGAAAATACTTGTTTGCAGTATAAGAACTCCAAGTCCCGGTTTCCACCATCTTTTCCACACCCATTTCCTTTTGATCTGATAATTTTAATTTTAATAAATTTAATGCTTCTTTCATATTTTTCAAGTTTTCCAGTTTAATTTGTCTTCCCTTTGTACCTCCTTCTGCCTTCTTTTCTTTCCTTCTCCCAGCGCTATGACTACTCTTGCCATTTTTTCATTCTGTAAAAGTCTTTCCATTTCCCTTCTCTTTGTTATTTACTTCTGTTTCCACCTCTTCTGCACTTCTTTGGTTTTATCCATCCAGCTTTCTTCCACCGCTCCTCCTTCAACATCTCTACCTTTTTTTCCAGCAGCCTTTTTCTGAACCTCCCACCTCCTGAGATTTCCTATATCTTCTTAATCACTCCACAGAAGTATTTCTTTTGCCACCTCATACTTTCACCCTTCTTSCTGAATGCCAGTTTGGTGTTTGCACTCCTCATTGTCTACATGCGCCTTGTTTGCTAAGATGATGTGTGAAATTCCCGTGCAGGCTGGATTCAGTTGCCTATTATTGTGCAAGGAAAAGGTGGAGAGGGAGCGCTGCATGCCTGGGAGACAGAAAGRTGACTAGGGAGCCATTTTTGTGGTCTGTAGACAAAGTACTGTTTCCTTTTTCATCCTGCTCCAAAAATGAATTAGGCAATAATGGCAGAGATGGGGAAGAAGAATGTTTTGCAAGCAGAGAGAGAGAAGAGTACCTATAGGAACACCCACTCTAAATATCTAAATGCATTCTTCTTTTTTGGAATATTATTTAATGATATACAAAATAAGTTTACTGACATGTTAATATTTCTAGCATACTATTTTAAATCCCCTAGGACTGTTATCTGTAAGTGGTATTCTAGTGTTACAGATTCCATTTTCATGGGGTAGACACTGTAGTCAGTCAACTAACATGTCTCATCCATAACTTGAATGGCATTTACCTAGCATCAGAGACAAGGCAGCGCTTCCCACAGTTCCATGCACTGCTCCACTGAGACTTGAAGTAAAGATCCCAAGGCAGATGTCCAGAGTTACGATGTTATAATGGTGAAACCAAGTCACGGAGAACTGGACTCCAATAACTTAGAACACAAAAGAACACGTATATTAGATCATTGCTTTAAGGACATATTTGAGTTGCTGAGTCACTACCTCTAACTAGTCTGCCAAATACCTCTAGTTTGATAAATTACTTACAGTATTAACATTGTGAAATCAATAAGCAGCACCAACATTTGTCCGAATTTCCTTTTATTTTTGAAAAAATAAATAAATACGTACAGGATAAATTCGACAAAAGTTAGCCACAGGAAGACATTTCAACATTATAATGAAAATAGCAAACTTCAAAAGAATTATTGTATTTTTTAAATTAATCTTTGTGGATTATCAAAAAGATAATTAAACTAAGTTCAGTTGTTTTCTTACTAGGGTTTTATTTGGAATTTATTCTTTAACCCTCTGCATTCTCATGATTGCTCATTTCTAATGAAAATAATTTAAAATCCCAAATTAAGAAGGTTAAATGGGAATGATATTCAAGCTTCTTTAAACTTCAGGAATCCTGAATATTTGAATTTGTATCTGTATTTACATTAAATTCAGTGGTTTCTGTCACTGTTTATAGCAATGGATTTCAGAGGTTAAGAGTGTGTATATTCTATTAATAAGTATCTGAGTAGTTTTTATTTCTTTTACCTTAGAAGCAAGTATATTAACTTAATATATGCTATAATGTAACATTTAGAGCATGTAAGTAGTAGCAGCTCTCATGTTTAGCTGGAACTTAAAGTTGAAATATGAAGTGAACCACAGGAACATGGCATTAGTTACAGTTCCTATGTTGTGGGATCTGTCATCTCCTTGTGTATCTTGGTCACAGGCAAAGTTTGCTCCTTGCTTCAGTAAGTAACACGCGATTTCTTCTCATCAGCTGGAATTTGTTGTGGGTAAGCTACTGGCTTTTGCAGTAGTCTAGGAGTTTCACCGAGCAATTCTGCATAGTGTCTTCCTAACCATAGCCCTGGGGAGACGGCCGTGGTATGTGGGGGATTGGGTTACTGATTACCCCTACATTTAAACTCCTCCTAACATTCAGCGTTCTGGCAGTCAGAGGTACAGTCCGGAGGTTTACTTTGTATATCTAAATATAATGTAATGCTTAGGGAAGTAAAACAAACAGTCTCCAGATCCCAACAAAAGAGTGAAGGAGGCGCCTTTACTGAGAGGAGGACTGGTCCGTATTTCCCAAACAAAAATGGAAAACAGCGCTTAAAAATTATCAAAAAGTTAGAGGTGAGTTTTTTTCTTTTCTTTTTTTTTTAATGAAAAGGTTTTGACTGACTTTTTTCATGTAATACATTTTGTTCTTTTTTATTGTGTTTGGAGAACTTGAATAGAATTCAGAGAAATGACTATAGAACATGTGCATGTAACAGAAGTTTGGAGGAATGAGGGAAGGAAGGAAAAAATTTAAATAGTAAGAATGAAACATCAAAATTTCACATGGAGTAACTGAAAAATATTTTCTTTTTTCTTTGCATGGTTTTCTGTGACCCGTCAAGCCCCAATTTCAAGTTAGAGAAATAGACATTCCTTGTACCTCCCCCCCACCCCAAATGTTTCCTGGCCTTATGTGTTCATCATTAAGAAACACAAGCTCAACTGTTTTTCTTATACACGCTCTCTTAAATTAAGGAAAAAGACATAAACTACAACCAAAGTGTAACACTAAAAGAGATTAGTGGGTTCATTTCCTCTGAGGGTTTGTCTTAGGACATTTTACTGTCTCTTATTCTAAAAAAATTGAAGAGAATAAATAATTTTTCATAAAGAATGTAAAAGACATTGAAAAATTAAGTGTGACTTGGGCTATGACAAGTTATAAGCATATTCTGCAAACATGCTCTTAATTACTCCCTACTAATTGGGAAATTCACTCTACATACATGTTGCAATACCAGTAGGTGCCTTCTTGCCTCTATGATGAGAGTCATAACAGTACTTAGATACACTAAACTAAATTGAAAACATATGCATTTAGCTCAGCTTTCACAATGAATTAAGCATGTTCAGATGGCAGACTAGGTCTTCCATTACAATTCTGAATTACAGCAGTCAAAAAAGCTTGTGTGTGTTTCTCCCGCACTGACTTATTTCCTCTGTTCTGCAGCTGTTCTGTGCAAAGCCACCACTGATATCTCCCCTTATCCCCCACAATCACAAAAATATATTCTCTTTCTATTTATCACTCTCTTAATGGAGCTCTGGCTTTACTTTTTAGTTGTTTTAACTGCACAGGTTCTTATGATTTTATGTTCTATCTGTGAAAGGAAAAGATGCAAAAAAAGGAGTAGCCAGGAGGTCTGCAGAGCTGTGGATTCCTAAACCATCTTCTGGAAAAGTCAAAGTTTGATTAAGGCAAATACACATTCACCTAGCAAATCTGAACCCATTTTGGCTTAGCTAGTGAYGTTCCTTCGAGTAAATAAATTATTACTTATTTCAGATAAACTACTTTCCCTCACAGCTTTTCCTTTAGTTGCAGCTCCTAACAAGGATGTTGTATCAGTGTAAAATCAAGGGAGAGTAAAATAGGGTGGCTTCAGTGGAGGTTCTAGAGTTAGATGATACAGTTTCAAAGAGAAGTGAGTAGAGGTATTATTCCCAGAGGGGAGTTCAGTGAGATGGCCATGGTTTGAAAGTAGACACATAACAATATATATTATGATAGTCTTTCATTACTCTCCACATTTTCCTTAAGGCCCCAGTTTTACCCAGTGCTGAGAGTCTATACATATCCTGGTAAGAATCGGGATTATTTGTAGGATCTGAGATGCTTATTCACTGTGCACTGTACTTACAACCAGTGAGAAAGGAGGAACAAGGCATAGGGACGGGGTTGAAGGGAGAGAAAAAACTAGTTCAAGGAAGCCAAGTATCACTATGGAGAACTGTATTTGCTTCCTGCCTCTGCCATACAGTTCTTTAAACTGAAAAATTCATGATTAGTTGCTGTATTTCCCCTTCCGCAATAGTTTTTACCAGGAGAAAGGCTGAGCACTCACAACTACACCTGAGCTCAACAGCAATGTACCTTCAAAATATGCAAGTGCTATAAACATGCCATGAAAATCACCATTATAACAACCACGGAAGACTATGTCCTAAGAATATCAGGCTGGGCAGTTAATATATGGACACTTTTTTGTAATTTTGCCTTTAATCTCTGTGTATGTCAATTCCCTATTTGGAAAATAAGGATAAGGCAATGTATGCTCCCAAGGGTGCTGTGTTATCAAGCATTCACATATTATGGTGACAGCAGTTTAAAAGGTACTTTGAAATTGAGTGCAGTTTGGGGTTTTTTTGCTCAGAGATCACACACTTAAAGGGAAGCACTTTTTTTTATTTTAACTAACAGTTCTTGTATTGGTAGGGGCTTGGCAGTCTGAGGCATGAGTTTGATCATTGGTCTGAAATCACACCAAACACTGCCCTATTTAGTTCAGCTTTTAAAGGGTACCTGGCTCATTCATTTCAGGGAACTGTAGGCTGCCAGGCCAGATGTTATCTGTGTCCATCCACTACAGGCTTCAGGCTCAAGAAACAGGCTGTTTCTTGCTTGCACTATGGATCCTGTAGACTTCGGAAGGCATATGACCCTTGCTTTTTGTTCACTCAGTAAAGTGAGGGTCCTATAGAACAGATAGCATATGCACATGTAATTGATAATTATGCATATGCACAAGCAATTGAATTAAAATTAAAAAGGTAGTTCAAATTCTCACCTACCTTTGCAACCAATGATGTTGTTTATTTATTGAATAGTGTAAATAATTGAATAATTTATTGAAAGTGTATTTCCTAGAATTGCAAGAACCTTTTCTCATATCTTAAAAAAAAAAACCACTTTGCAATATTGCCTTAGAACGCTGCTGTGTAACTCTTGTGATTTCAGCCTGAATACAGTGAAAAGTTTTATAACAGAAATTGATAGGTATCTAATCTCAAACACTGTACTATCTCATTTTTTTCTTTCATTTTCTTAAAAGTCACGGGGGGGTTATACATCTGTAGATGTTTATTGGCTTCACACTACAGCTCTGAGAATCACAAGCTTTTCTGCTCTGACAACCTTTTTGAATTAATGTTGCACTTGTGTTTAGCATCTAATTTTCATTTTGCATGACAGATGTATATTATTTTTATGACATGGGAAGAAGCTAATTGATTATGATTAATGTGCAGTTATTTCCATTTCTGTGTGATCCTGCGATTTTGTTACCACTTGTGTGGTTTTTAAAAAGAATGATGAATGAACTGCATAATGTTCACTTTGGTTTTAGTTCTGATAAGCATCCAAATATTTTGATGCTTACTCAAAGCTGATCCAAAGTTTCCTAGGCTCTTGAGTCTGCAAAACTAGTCTGAAAACTTAGACAAAGAAGGGCTTTCCTCATGAGGCTTCCAGTTGTTCCACTAATGGAACCTGATGGAAATACCATGAGGTCAGCTTTTCTTCCAGTGTTCCAAATCTCTAACATCTGGGCAGAAATCGGAAGTGAGAAACCCTGCCCAGAATTAGTATTATAGGAAAAGTTGGGTTCTAAAAATAAGGCAAGAAAGACTGTTTTTTATCTTTTCCAAACTGTTTAACCCATGACTAAAGAAAAAAAAATCAAGAAGCCAAAATTACAGCAGAATCAGGTTAATTGGTACYAGAAACAATAGCCTACATGGCTAAAACCCTTTGCTCCTTAGAATTTGGTTGTCTGCTAAGTGCTCTATTTGCAGCAAAATTCAAATTTGGTAACATTTTAGAAGCTTTCGGGGATAAGTGTTTATCCTCATTCCAGTCAGGTATTTATTCACATGTGCTAGGGTAGTGCACAGATCCTGATAGGCAAAGGTTATCTCAGCTTTGTACAAAAAATCCATGTGCTTACTCTAATTATTAATATTCTGTGGGAAAGGGGAGACACTAGCTATCAATGTTATCTTCTTCAAATAGCTCTAGTTTCAGGGTAAATCTACAGTGAAGGTGGGGAGTTAAAGCTGACATTAAACTTAGGTGATCACATTGAAATGACTTGCAGCCACACAGACACATATTTAGGCAAAAGAATTGGATAGCTTAAATGCTTTCTACACTCTTGGTTGATATACATGAAGTTCAAAGAATACTGACTTTGTAGAAATGAATGGTCACTTTTAATGCAGCCCTAATTTTCAATAAACTCATAATCTTCTATATACTGTGCTTCTTCCCACTGTGCCATGTATCATACCAAGAATCACCAGCTTTCGCTGCTTATCCTTTAATTTTATGAGCTCTTGCCAACCAGGTTTATCTTTCTATTCAAATACCAGAAACTAGCTCAGATCAGACCACTCATAGGTGTTCATTGATGATACCAACACTATCTTACAAAAAAATTCATAGCAGTAAAGTGTTTCACCATGTAATGTGAGCTTTAATCCAAGTTCATTGACCTGAAGCTGGGAAAATGTTCTGAGGTTCCTCTTCTTCATGAGAGAAATAAAAGTTCAGGAAGCCTTTATAAGCAGGCAAGCAAGAACCTCCAATTCCCCCTGCCTGCTGCCCCAGAACAGAGATGTATTTACGAACACCAGTGACAGCATGCTCCAGCAGGCTAATGTTTAGGACCCCCAGAGTGCTTGATCAAGGGTGAGGAATTGAAATGGGCTCATTAAGACAGATTAAAACCTGAAATGTTTTCTGAAAACCGTCCAAATTAGTTTGCTGCCCAGTCTGTCTCTTGCTTTGCTTGAGATCACAGACTTCACAACATTTTACAAAGTGCAATGTATAAAGGCACTGTACATATCATGCTCTCAGCACTTCATCAAAGACATTTCATCTGGCACAAAGCACATCATTTTAGCCATTGGTAACTTTGCTGACAGGAAACATTTCATAACCTAAGTTTTTATACACATGAAAATATACAGAGGAAGTATCAATGAGGCAAAGATATGAGCATATGCTAGCCCTTGAGCTTCTGAGTATGCATTTTAAACCTACATTAGGGTTACAGTTCACTTTATGCTTGTCTTCAGGAGACATAACATTAAATACAAGAACATATATGTCAGTGCAAACATTTATAGGCAGTCACTCATTACTAACTTTACTCAGTCCTGTTTCTTCTAATTCCCTTACCCTTCCAGTTCCTGCAAGTCCATGATTTCTTGGTACTGTGGTTAGGCACAGTAACTGCATGCCATTTCCCCCTACTTACTGGGTCACCAGTCCAGAAGAAACATTCACTCACCCAGCAATCAGGCATTCCTGAAAAGCACACAGATGAAACCACTGCATTAATGACCAGAATGAAAAGTGACTTGCCACCTCTTCAGCCTCTTAGTAATGGGAACAAGGTATCTGCACAGCATCTCAAATGTGAGGGGAAAACATTTCTGCAAAAACAGGAATTGACCAAAGAAAAGGCCCAGCTTGTTCCTGTTCTCACCTCCTCTGCATCTGAAACAGAAAGGTAGGGCTCTTATTAATCTCCCAAATAAGGAAAAAGCAGAAGAGAGGATATGTTTGGAGAACTCCTAGCAGGCCCTCAGAAGAAAAGCCAAGAAGTTCAGACAGAGTCTCCTCCGACTATGAAAGATGGGACTATGACCCAGCCAGGGGCAAACAAGCCAACCCTGAGGGCTGATTAAACAGTCTTGAGGGAGATAGAAGACCCTAGAAAAGGAGGAGTTGCAGGATTTTAAAGATTTATTTAAAAGCATAATGAAACAGAGTCCTTCTCTGCTATATCTCAACAGTCTGAAGCAACCCTTGAATGACAAGTATGGGGAACAGCAGTTCACACCAGTGCAGGTCCTTCACCTTTCAGATCAAAGCTCAGACTTTGATCCTCAAAACCAACTTCTGGGAGCTCACCTTTGAACTTTCAAACTCAGCTGGGTGTATCTATCATGTTTTCTCCAAGATAGGAGAATGGCCAGGCAGAAAGCCAGGAATGGCTGTAGAGTGCAAGCCAAATTTTGTTTGTCTTTGGACTTTTTGAGAATGCATATGATCTTGAATTTTCTTGATAAGTTTATAGCATTACGCTATTTATTTTAAGCTTCCTTTTTATTGTTGTGGGTTCAAGTGTTTTCTCTCTTGGACTGTTACAGGCACTAAAGTTTTAGTATTTGCACTTCTTTGAAAAATAAACACAGGTTTTCCTAAATGTGATTGATATAATAAGGAGGAAAGTTTCAAAACAAAAGTTCCAAGAAAAGTCCTGTCTCAAACATTAAAGTACCTAGATACAAAATATGAAATTTCACATTATTATTTCATGAAACATTCTTTAGCATTCTTATAAAATATTTCCTGAGAGGTCCATGGAATGTTGCATGAAACATAAAGAAATCATCCTAACTCTAAGTTTAACAAAACATATGAACAAAGCCATAAAAAATCAGGCCTATAAATTTCTTATGAAATATTTCACTAATCTTCTCAGAATATTCATGACATATGCTGGAATAACAGAATATCCTATCCCTGTATCTAAATATTCAGTTACCATAGCTTGTGGTTTAACAAAAATAAGCATAAAGCAACATTGCCACTACAGACAAAGTAAGATATGAATAAAAAGCACTGCTCTCTGTTCTGTTGGAATCCCCCACTATTTGCCCATACAAGGAATGTTTCGTTGGTGGATTATAGCAATGTCTCCCAGACCTTGGTGAAATTTTTCCTCTTACTCATATTTTGCAAAACAGAGCACACAATGTTAACCTGAGACAGGTATTGTAAGGTAGCCTGCAGTCTCACTCCGAGACAGTGAACTTAAAATCACTTTAACCTACGCACACAAACTTTCACTCTTGTCTAAACAGCAGTGTGACACATATCTGAGAGCAGGCTTCCTCAGCTATGACAGTAGTAGTAGATTAATTCTCTCAAAATTACAAAGGGAACATTAACATCATTCATGTACATATTGGTCTTGAAAGCAAATATTCATTCTTTAATCAGATACAAGTGGTGAATTCCCAGTCTTGAACCTTTCAGTATCATCCTATGTTAATAGGGATTAATGTGTCATGGTGATTAACCACATTATGGAAGTCAGCAAGAAATATCTATGTCTATTAAAGAGATCATTGTCCTTGCAAAGAATATGTTTCAACAATGATGTTAGGCCTCATAATTGACACCAATAATGTCTTTTTCAAAAAAGTAGCCCTCTCCAACTACTTGCTCCATACCAAGTTGTTTCACTGCTGATTAAAGGCAGATGTGGCACAGTGAGCTGCTGCCAGCTAATGAGGACCATTTGCTACTCAACAGTTTGCTGTTTGCTGCTCTGCAGCTCTGAGACAGTCTCCAGCAAAACACTACTTTGTCATCCAGGAAATCTGCAGCGCACATTATCCTCACCAGACAGCATAGTCATTTCTCACCAGACAATATTTGGTTTTGAAATCCAAAAGTACTTCTGCTGTGAAGGAGAAAGCTCCTTCAAGAAGCAGCTGTTAGGAGCAGTTGTTCTTGTTCTCCCTTGCAGTAGGGTGGAGCTCTGCTTTGATATAAAATGTCTCCAGTTGCGTGGTTTTTGACAAACAAAATTTAAGCCACTTGGTGTGGGACCATCAAACATTTTGCTCAGAAGCTTTTATTTGAGATCTGACTAGTGTTCCTGATATAAAATACTGTTTCTGCTGTTCTGGATAGCAATTTGAGAASAGTGATGACTGAGATACCATATGATAACAAATTGAGAACAGGATAATTAACTAAAAACCAGATAGCTCAATGAAAGCATGGCAGGAAAGAAATCTCTTTTTTTTTTTTTTKTTTGACTCCACATTCTGGAACTGCAGTCACCTCTACATACCTAGTAGGGTAGGAAGATGCAAGTTTCCAACATATCCAGAAGATAAGCACTACACCCATAGCACTAATTCTGCATCAACAGCAGATTGATATCTTCCAGATGCTCTTGACTTACATGCACATCATATACACACTGAGTCCAATATGCCCAGGAGTTATTGAGCTTAATCTTCAACTGATCAGCACATAAGCAGTGAGTCCTACGCATTCTGTATGCATAAACTTTGCTGTGCATGTGATGCAAATGCAATCTGTGCATGCACAGTAAGCTCAGCTGTCTGCAAACTGACTGCACACAATACAGTAGGGCTTACGTGCATCGATGCATTCAACTTATTGCAAATGCCATGTCCGGTTGCTCCACACAGACTTTAGACATCCTGAAATAGAGTAGTTTGCTACTGAAAGCAGCAGGGCAGTAGATTGCAAGTCTTAGAGAAAAGCTGGCACATGCGCCTACCTGTGTCCTCTGCTATGTCTCCCACAGTTCCCTGTGGAGAACAGCTCAAAAGACATCAGATGCAGCAGCAGGGTGGAAAGCAGTGCAATACCTACTCAGACTACAAAGTTCTTAAAATGGAGAAAAGGCCTACCACCTACAAAGTCCTTTATGCTGCCTTCAAGCTGCAGCTGGCCACACAGATTTGGCTATGTCAGGACAATTTAGCAATGGCAGTTCGTGGGCCCATGTTCAGTGCCAGTAAGTCACAATGTAAGCAAGCCTACAGCTTTTTGTTTTAAAGACAGATAGTAAAAATTGACTACAATGAGTGAATATTAATGTTCAGCAYAAAGTTCATGAAAAATTTAGTGGTTTATTTTTTTAAATAGGAACTCTGTTTGCTTTTAACTGATATTGCATGCTGATAGCTTCATTGAATAATTCACTTTGCCAAGTCTTCTCTTCCCCCATCCTCATAATCCTGCCAGCTCAGAACCAAGTAGTATTGTGAAAATGTTGGACTTCTTTCATGACCTGCTTTTTGTTGTCTTTCACATGCTATCATTTCAATGCTTTCACACTTAGCTGTAGTGCAGTACTGTGTCCCGCAGAGGTTAACTGAATAAAACTCAGGATCATTAGCAAACAGCGCAAACTACCATCCTCCCAAAATGCTGCCCAGGAAACAGGTGTGAGGCACGGGCCAGCACTGCCTGTTAGGATGGCACACAGCCCTGTATCCTTGAGAAAAGTGGCTAGAGGTGCGCTGCCCCCACCTACCTAGCTGCCACTCCAACTATGGCGTGTTGCATGGATCAGAGAAAAATAGCATTTGGGGTCTGTGTCCCCAACCCTGGGACAAAGCCTGGCAGTTTATTTCCCAGAGGTGAGTTGTGTGCCCACGCTGCATGCGATGTGGTGTGTTTGCACCCAGATACGTGCTGCGGGCCCGGGGCACTGGAGCCTGGGTGGTGTCTGTGGGATGGGGCCTCCCTGGAGGCAGATGGTGTCCCAGGCCACGCTGGGGCCTCCCCGGAGGTGGCCTGTCCCCGGGCCATGCTCACGGGGACTGCGGCGGCTCAGGGCCTGGGCCCCCCCCTTCCGGAGGGGGAGGCGGGCCGGGGCGCCGGCGCACCCTGCGGCGAGGCCCGGCCAGCGCGGAGTGGTCCGCG
>NW_020451085.1:145803-151077 GCF_003343035.1 Apteryx rowi | reverse complement strand
GAGGCGGGAGCCGGGGCCGGGCGGGAGCCGGGGCCGGGCGGGAGCGGGACCAGCACCAGCGCGGGGGGTCGCGGCGGACGTGCCCGGCGGCGCGCGGCGAAGCTGCGGTGCGGCTGAGGCGCCGTCCCCGAAGAGCGAGGTCCACCAGACTAGCTGCTTGCAACTCTGAAAACTTAATTTTGGAAGGAAAGCCAGGGGGCCGAGATGGATCTAGTACAGCTGGCGTTGTTTAAATTAAAAGGCACTGTCTTCATTTTTTTTTTTCCATTTCATTCGATGAGTGTGAGGACGTTTGCAAGGTTGGCTGTAAGAACAATTAGGATTAAGAAGTAATGCTTAAAATGAAAGTTTTAAGTGGTGTTATGTAGTTAATCTTTCAGGACATTAGTGTCGTACAGTTTAAAGTGAGGGTTTCAAAACTAAAATCAACTTCTCTGTTGATCTGCAGGAACTCGAATGGGAGTTGTAATCACCTTTCACTTGTAGTTCCACTTCAGAGTGATTAAGCTCAAAATCTTTTTGTTTACAACCTATATGAGAAAAAAAATTGTGAAATTGATGTTATCGTTCTTGTAATTTTCAACTGTCAGCAACATTTTTCCATAATAGCTTTAGACATGTCAAAGACCAAAGAGTCATGTCAGTCTGCCTGGGGCAGAATTCACATCCCACTCTGGGGAACTTTGCCGAAGCTTTAAACAAGGAAGATGGTGTATTCAAATGTGCATGACATGATTTGAGACCATACGGTATACAAATCAAATGTGCCAGGATTATTCATATCTTGTACATATTTTCTTGCAGAGCTATATGCTGCCCAAAAGGTGAGGATGTTGCATTAGCTGGCTGCTGACATGTATAGTAAAAAGTTTTGTAGTTAGATTTAGCAAGAGTCCCGCTAATTTAATCTTGAACTATGTCAAGTTACCATCCATTTATGGTTTTAGATAAATTACATGACTATTTTGCTCTTCTAGAATGAATTGTGAATAAGCCCATTGTCTCCCTATGTTATAGGAAATGAAAGTAGCTGTGGACTGGATTGAATTGGTAGCTAGAGTGCATAGCTGGTCTTGTCACACAGTGTCTACAATGGAATAATGCTGTTTCATAGAAAAATTGGTAGTTCTTCTATAAGACTCCTTAAATGGCAGTTATTACTCGGTTTTGTACGAAATATGTATTAAAAGGGATTGCTGTTGTGAGATCCTATCCAACTGTAATGGGTGTACCTCTACCATAGGTGTCCTGATAGTCCCTGAACATGCTGTTTTGGTTCTGTGTTTGGCAATCCACAATGATTTGTTCAGAGTTGCAAGCTTGTTACCAGCTGGAGACAGAACAGGGCTCATTCTTTTTCATTTAAATTGAAACAAAAATAGGGAATAAAGCCCACTGTGAAGGGTGTTCAGCAATTTTAATGTATTCAGTGGTAAAGACTGAAATAACCTGCATATGTTCTGAAATTGGTCCATCGTCTTTGTTACGGATTGCTTTACTTACTTAAATTCTTGGCATGTTTTAGTACGTTTCTGTGCTGATAGTCTTTCTCTCGCCTATTGATGATTGCTAAATAACAGAATGCATCCTTTTAATATTACTTAAAATGGGAAAACAGGGCTGAAGACCTGAAAGAGTGGGTCACTGAGTCAGTGCTCTTGTAGCAGGCATCCGTGTCATCAGATCATCCCTTGATAAGCTATAAACTAGCCAGAGCTATGTGCTGATTTGTTTATTGAATTATTCATACATTGATTGGGTTCAATTCTAGATTAAATGAATGCTAATAATCAAGAAAATTAACCTATAATAAATATACTGGGTATTAACAGGTGAATACTGGGCACCTGTATGTGACTTAGTTTTTCTAAATGCCTTGCAAGTGCTTACCAGTTGCTCTGGCTTTTTTTCAAAATTGCTCGCCAATAAGGATGCCACATTGTAGAGATATCTGAGATAGATTTTTGGTATGGAAGAAATCTTTATGCTGGCAATATGTTGGCTGACTTCCATGACAGCTTCTTGTGTGACCAGTGTTGTTATGCACATCACGGTGTAAGACTGTGAGCAGTAAGGTTTGTGAATTTTGGCTTTTTGTCCACACAAAGCCTGAAGAACAAATGCACTGAACAAATGATTTTTCTCACTCATTTACAGCACTCTGCTAAAGGTTATGCTTTGTAACATGGATCTCCAAAAGAAACAGATCTGACTCATGGTGCCTGCATTAGCGAGTGAAGTGTTTTGGTAGCAAGGATAAAAGCATGCTGCTTCTTTGGTCATTCTCATTTGAGTTTGAGAAGCCCTTCTTTCTGGTCATCTGAGCGCATCATGATGTGCTCTAAAAGAGATTGTTTGGTCCTTCAACAATAGAGAATGTAAGGGTAGGAGACGGGTTTGCTCATTTTTACTTATTTATTTATTTATTTTAGTGGAGAATAGTATTTTTTTTGTAGCAACTGTA
The DNA here is from genome assembly GCF_003343035.1 of Apteryx rowi. Taxonomy (NCBI): domain Eukaryota; kingdom Metazoa; phylum Chordata; class Aves; order Apterygiformes; family Apterygidae; genus Apteryx; species Apteryx rowi. The sequence continues at coordinate 148,613 of NW_020451085.1, read as the reverse complement.
GAATTATCTAGTCTTTTTCCTCAGGGGAAGAAAGTTTCTATAGGCATGCCTTTCTGTCTTGCTCTCTGCACTTACTTATCCTCTGCTCTGTTGTCAATTATCCATATTCTTGAAATCTTTCCTGATTTCAAGATTCCTTGTGCATTTTACAAGAGTGAGGATTAGTAAACAGACTGTATACTAACACCATGGGATACTAGCTTGTAAATATTACCACAGTGCATGTAAACATTAACACAACAGAATTGGCCAAATGAAATAGTTCTCTCAGATTAACACAGAATCCCACAGACTCTTTAGAAAAAACACTAAAGGCAGTGTGGTTGGGTTGATGCACTTGAGACTTAGGTAGTGGCACCTTGTCATGTTATTTTTCTGTGAGTATATCAAAAGCTGTGGTTTGGATTCTCCCACTACTAAATGAGCAAAAAAATACTGCTGAGCTCGCAGAGACGTCAAAAGTGTTGATGATTGCTGCAACATCCTAAAGATGTGTCGATATGATGAAAACCAACACAGACTTCTTCTGCGTTAAACATAGTTGTGATTCTTTCCTAGTCTGATAACTCTAGACTACACTGCTCAAAAAGAAGGGGGAAAAAAAAAAGAGGAATTCAACCACTTTTACAGGTTTTGATTGGTAGATTAGCTAGCAGTAGGCTAGCATTTATCACATAAGTAGCTGCAAACTGTTTTTGTATAGAAACAGCAATATTCTTCTGTATCTCATGTCGGATAAGGTATGTCAGGCTATTATAGTCAGCATTTCTATTTCACCACTCTGTGAATGTATGTGTGCATGCTATGTGTGTTTGTATGTGCGTATAACTGTTTTCATGTCTTAAAAGGACTTCTGTTCAATGTCATTTTTCTAGATGAATATGGAGGGCATTGTGGATTTATGAATTATATACATTGAAGAGTAACTGTTCCCAAACTTCAGTATTCTGTTGTCTCAGATTTTAACAGTGATTTATAGGTCATTAAGTTGAAGGACAATACTTCTATTGTTTGATAATCTGGTTACTTTGTGCGTCTGGCTTCATCACAGGGATTCTTGTATTTCAGAGCCCAGTATGTTCTGCACTTGTCTTCAAAACTTGTTAGGTTCGACTTTACAATATCTCAGAAAAATAAATCAGTTTCAAATTCCTAATTTGATACAACTGCCCGAAAAGAATTGGACGGTTTTTTGTAAGCAGATACTTTTGCTATGTAACCCGGCAGTGAAGGGAAACCTCACTGATGGCAGCAATCTGTTGAAGTGTCATTTACCTGGGCTGTCTGGCATCTAGCCCAGGGGTGTGGTTTGCTGAACTACTACTTTTAAAACTGAAACATTAGTTGTTCCTTTACAATGGTTTATCTTGCTGCTTTAAGTTTGGCTTGTCTGCATCACAGAACTTTACTTTGAGGAGAAACAGAAGCCAGTACTGGGAAAGGATTTACATTTGCCCCAAAGTTTCATGAGCAGTTTCACAGCAGTATCTGTGGAGCAGAAGGAAGGAAATTTCCCCAAGTTTAATAAAATTAAGTTTTCTTGCATACAGAGTACGGAGTATGAACTCCTCTGTACTTTCTTTCACTCTACATCTCTTGCATTTCCATCCTGATAAATGATACAGGTGACCATTCCAAATACGCTTTCCTTTTCTAGGATAGTACGTATTAAATAGAGAAGACATTTGTATTTATTAGTGTTTCTTCATGACTATTCATTTGTGGTTCTTCCTCACTTACTGTTGCTGGGAATGGGCTTGTTAAATATTTTGGGGATTCTGTTAGAGGTTTTCTCACAGTATAAGTAGATAATATCTTACTGAACAAAGGCTGTTTACTGGTTGTCTTTGCCAAATAGGATGGGAATGAGTTGGTCAGAATAATGTGTGTAGTGTTCCACTATTTGTTCCTTGCTCTTGCTTGTTGGTAGCTTGTTGAATAAAATGAGATAGGAATGTAATGGTGCACTATTCATTTTGGATACATGGTTAAAACTCTGAAAAGATTCATTACAAGTCTTCTTCCTTGCCTCCCCCCTATGGAGGAAACATTTTGGTTTAGCCATTAAAGGTCATGTAAACTTCAAGGCAAAGGAAATTTTAAATTCAAGTAAAAATGACACTATAATTGCATTTGTTTTATTAAATAATAATCATGTCCTTGACTTCACTGGCAGCACAGATGAGCTTCTAGATTTTGACAACAAAAGTTTCAGGCTTTAGCTAAAAGTTGTCAGTTAGCAGAAAATGTTGTAGCTATCAAAATTTTAGCAGTAAGTATGGTTAAGCACTAAGTATGGTTTAGCACTAAGAGGTATGGCAATGTTTAAGACCAGAGGCAAATACCATCTTTATGTAGTTAGTAATGCATATGTATGTATATAATATATGTAAACCCCACAAATATATTCCTATAGGTAAAGTATGCAAGTAGGTAATATAAAGCTTTGTAGTTTCCCCCCAAAAAACCCCTTAACTCTTTCAGACTGTCACCATATGGACTGTTTGTTTCTTTTACTGAAATCTCATGCACCATTATATGCTTAGAGGCCTAACCACAACCCATCTTCCGCTTTGTTGTCTGCTAAGGATCAGAGAACAACATTTCTGACCCTTTATATCAAGTGTAGAAGCTCTCTCTCACGCGTTCTCTTTTTCGTGCATGCACGCTCGCTCTCTCTCCCTTGCTCTAGAGCAGTCCATAATTTTCAAGTGCTTTATTTCATGCTAGTTACTAGTTTCGCTAACAATAGTTTTATCTCATATTCTTGGCTTTTTGTAAAGCTCCCTGAACTGTTGCTTGCTTTTTTT
>NW_020451085.1:0-145788 GCF_003343035.1 Apteryx rowi | reverse complement strand
ATATAAGTGAAATGTGGTGCTACCACTGGAAATGGAAGCTGCGGCACTGTCTCTGCTTGTTTACCACGTATATTGTATGTATGCAGCAAGCAGGTAAGTTAGCAAATTATCCTCTTGCTTAAATAAATGGCCTAGGAGTCAAAGTCTGACTAAGGATTATGCTTACGTATGGCTGAATTACATACAATACAAAATTTTGATGAAAGTGATGCATTATAATTATTAATTGTGATTTGATAGCTTGTGTCGTATTTTCTGCTGTCAAACTTTCTTTTTATTGTTTTTCATTATTTTGTTGTTAGTTGCTGTTATCTTTTTCTTTGACCTTGCACTTTGAATTCCTTTTTCCTTTCCTTTGCTTTTACCTTGTTAATACCTGCAACTCATGAATTTCTCCTGATTTTTGAAATATTGCAAGTAATCATGTAGTTCTCCATCCATTTTCCACAGTAATGTGAGTTTGTGCCTGTTGCTTGTGTATTCGGTAACCCTTGCACTTTGTAGAATAACTATAGTATATTTATTATTTTTTAAACTCTTTAATGATTCAATTGATAGAAGCATTCTGTAGCAAGCTGTATAAACATAATATAATAATATATTGTACAGAGCAGGAAGTTTAAACTTAGCATCTTCTTGTTCTGTAGTGACACTTGGACACAGAGTATTGTAATATGTTGTGACTGTTTTCTTTAAACATATGAATGAGAGATTTCATTTACTGAATGTCTTCTCCTAACCAGTAGAGTGTAAAATATTTTAGAATATTTTCCAGCTTTGCTGGAAAAACCTTTGGAGTTTGCTCTGGAGCATAAGAAAATTTTGGAGCAGATTGTAGTGTTCAGCTAATTCCATATCAGATGGGTAGTTTTGCTGTTACAGATTTGCCATTGGAAAGAGTTGCAAAATGAGTGTTAAATATAGAAGGAGCTTCTAGTTTCTTCAACTTTTTTTTTTTTTAAAGAAAAAGTGTATTTTTTTGACGTTTCGGTGCAGTAGCCGTACAGTTGCAGTTTCCAGCTTCATGTCACTTTAATACATATTTTCCTTTTCCTTTAAACTGTGTAGCCAGAAATGTATGTTTGGACTTGATTCTCATCTGTGGCTCAGCTGGCTGATGTCCTTTGTGTCCCTGTGATCCTGTGCCATACATGATCCTGGGCCATGCAGCTGCCACCCTTGGCATAAAATAAACCAACAAAAACTGCTCTAATATATGCTAGCTGTTGTGGGCTGATGTGTGGTGACTGGACTATTAAGGCCCGAGAACATTTAGTCTTTGTCAGTTCCTCTTGATAAGAGTATAGTTATCAGAAGTGGAAGTGATAAGTCCCATAGAGTAGAAGTCCCATAGACTAGACTAACCAGTATGCTGAGGATAGGGAAAGCCATATAAAAGCTTGTCTCTGCATTCTGCTAATCACAGCATACCATTTGCTTCTTGTGCTGGTACTGAAAAAGTTGATGGGTCAAGAGTCCTATGCCAAACTCTAAGGTCAACTTCTACAAAAGCTTATATGCCTGTGGCTAATTACTTCAGTAATAAACTGATTTGTRCTATTGGAGAGGTAAAAACAGCCAAAGTGTTCTAGATAATTGGGTCCTTTCTCAGGCACTCATTTGGCATGTAGAAGACCCAAACCCAGTCTCTGATGAAAATCAGATCAGAGACCTGAACCTGAGTCTTTTACATCTCACATAAGCACCTGGGGGCTCTTTCTTCCTCTCTTCAACTGGAAAATTATTTGAAATCTTCAAAACTTCCAGTAAATGGAAAAGACGTGTTCCTATCCATCTGAATGATGAGTAGATAAATAAGGTAAGCTAGAAAAAAACAGTTTCAATAGACAAATGTGTTTACTGTTGAACCCTGAAAGAGATCACAGGCAGTTTACTATTAACACTCAAATGAAATGAAAATGAGACTTTTGCAGCAACCTGTCATTTGGCAGTATTTATCTGCAGAGCCTTAGGTTTCTTTTTTTTTTTTTTTTTTTTAGCATGAAAACATAGATTATAAACCATAGCTGCAAAATTTAGTCTTTTTACATTCTTTTTCATAGAGCAAGGCAGACAAGGTGGGAAACACTACTGCTTCTATGTTTTCTTTTGTTTTGTTTCCTTGAAAGGTACTGGTCAGTTTGCCTGTGGATTCATATGGTATTCGTAATCTCCCTGGCAGCTTAAACATTACTGAAGTTACTGTAGAAATATCATAAAACCTGACATTCATCCAGCTTCACTAGTGAGCTGTAAGCTCAGAAAGCTATTGGGGCTTATTGAGCTTTGCCTAGAGGAGGTTACATACAAAGGAGGATTAAGATCATCAGAGATAGGTTTTATGGATTATTTGTGGGGTCATACATAAATGCTAAAGCAATAATTTTATAGTTTAACTTGAGAAGAACTACAAGGCTTGGCCTGCTTTCAGAAACAAAGGTTAGGAGAAGGATTACACAGCAGAAAACTTAGAAAAGCAGCAGAATGGTCTGTGAAAAGAATATTTAGCCATGAATTTCTACATTGTGTCAGCTGCTGTTTATGGTGACAGGCTCCTTTTTCTGAAATGAACAGGTAAGGGCAAAGTACTTACAAGAAAGTGCAGTCATGAAGTGTAATTGCAAAATATAGGTCTGATAGCTCAGAGGAATCAATGAATAGACTCTGACGCTTAAACAGAAAGAAATGATAAAAATAAAAAAGAAATAAAAATATAGTATGTATTATAATTAAAATCTCAACAGCCTTAACTGTTCTGGCATACTGGCTTCAGGTTATATGTTGTGATTTGGGGATAAAATTACAAAGGAGAGTAGCTCAGTAAGCAACTTAACAGGTTTCAGTCCTCGTCTGTGGTGTAGACGTGCCAGATGGCCTTGAGTGAGTCACTTTACTCAGCTATATCTCAGTTTCTCTGCCTATAACAATATGTCTGGCCTCTCGTGTAAAGAGCTTGCCTATCTTCCAGCGAAGYGCTGTTTAGAAGCTATGATGTTGGGATAGTGATGTTTCAAGCAAAATTAGGTTAAATCCACTTTAATCTGAGATTCAGGCATGCCTGATTTTTTGCTTGTATGTACATTTTGATTGTTTAAGAGATCCCAAACGAGAACCAAAAGAGTGAACAGAGCTCTAGAAACCATGACCAGTGAGGGCAGAAGGATGTTTTTGGTCTAGAGGAGGCAGAATGGGATTACATAATAACTTCAAATATTAAAAAAGATAGCTGCAACAGGAGGGAATAAATTGATCTTTCTGATATGTGGAAATAACAAAAAGAATGGATTTAAATTATGGCAAGATAAATTAGGGGAGGAAATCTCATCAAAAGGTAAAGATAGCAGTGGTGTAGATTGCCAAAGAAGACTGGGGAGTCTCAGTCCTTGAAATTTTATAGTACTACCTGTCAGGAATGGTTTAAATCTAAATTGTTCTTTCCTTGGGTGGAGGAATAAATTAGATGATTTCCTAACTTCCCTATTTTCTGTAATGCTAGGCTTCCTTAATCTTTGCCCTATAGAACTCTATTGTGTTTCAAAATTTGGGAAATCGAGAGATCCATTGGTAACAGAGGTGGAAATTACACGTTGCCCAATATGACTGTGCTTTTGCTGAGCCTACGAAATTATACTGATATTTGTCCTTTTATAATAGCCTCCCTATCTTAAATAAAGAAGCAGCAGTTCAGTAGAGAAGGTAAAAAAACAGTTGCTTCAAATGTGTATAGCCTCTCAACAATGTTCAGTTTAGTACCCCCTTGATTTTTTTTTTTCCCCTCCATTTTCATAGGTACAGATGCATAAAAAAGTGTGTAATGTTTTAGGATGGAACTATCATCTGGTTTTGAATGTCCCCTGTATTGTAAAACAAGAGCAGCACTGAAGTTTTCTGGGTGACCTTAAAGGCACTTTTCCAATTTGCATGTTTGCTTTCCAGTTTAATTTTTTACCATCTTGTCAGTATTGAATTTTCAGGTTTTTGAATGTTTGTGCTTTTTGAGGAGATCACAATATCCTCATAAGAGTGTTTACCTTCTTATGTAATCAATAGATATTTTAAATTTTGCCTACCATGTAACCATATTTAGTTTTATTCAGGATATGGAAAATGTGTCTTTTAATAAAGCCATAAATACATTTTCAACTCCTTTTACACTATTTCTGCATTATACCCTGGCCTGCTGTTACCACAGAATTACTATGTCTGCAGCTAGTATCAGAGTCAGTGTTAGTCCTTTTGTTCTTCCATTAGTAAAGTGCACTGGTGTCAGTAGTCATATCTCAATGTCCTAAAGGGGTTTTTAGTTAATCCCCAAGGGCTCGCCAAAGGATGAGTTTTAATTCCATGTCAGCCCCTGAACCTTTCATTCTGTTTTTAGTGGTGATTCGAAGCAAAAAATTATATTATTTTCACTTGTCAGGAAAAGAGGGGAGAGAGAAGAGTAGATCTGGAAGGGCATTCACCCACATGGCTGATACAGTCTGCCATGTGAGATCATGTGTGTCTGTCATGCTCCATAATCGGGCCTGTATAGATAAGGGAGGGATTAAAGCCCTCCCTTGTTCATGAGAGGGTTTCTGAGTGACCCTGCAGGCTCAGGAGCCTCGTGAGAGATGGGAAGGGAATAACGGTGGGAAGCGATGTTAATGTTGGGAACATGGTGGGAAGCACTGCTAATGTGCTAGCAGCAAGAGTTAGTTGTCACATCGCCTTCTGAGAAAAATGGATTGAGTTTTATCTTGAACTTCCCAAGTCAGGAAGTGTGTTTTCACCGCAGTTCTGGCTGCCTACCCCAGGCAAGGGCCAAAGATCCTATCACTGGGTGAATGATGGAATAATTGTCAGCACATTTGCTTATCTGTCTCTCTCTTAGCCTGTGTGCAGTAGGAATCAAAGTGCCAAGACATTAGCCACATCAGTCAGCGCAATCCTCCTGGATGACTAGGAAGCAGGGAATGTTTTTATAACATTATTACTGACGCTTTGTGAAAACTCTTTCATGGTATCCCTGGGGTGGGAATGGGTGTGCATATATTGTCGTGGACGGCAAAGGTAATTGAAAGCTTTGTCACCGACTCAGATGTAGAAATTCATGTTTCTGAACATTGTGAAAGGCTCACAAAACCTGAAAAGTTTTAAAGAAGTATTCAGTCTTTCAATTTCTTTCCCTACATAGGCATCATGTGTAGTTGAGAGATTAGCCAGAAGGAATCTGGAAATTTAATGAATAGCTCCAAAGCATTTTCATTCTCTCCCCTTTCCCTGTCAGTCTCATTTCATATTTTGGTGTAGTTTAAGCAAACAAATCAAAAGCAATCCTTTATGTTCTGTCTACTTAATATCCAAATTTCTGCTGGTTTAAGGCATACGTTTAGAATTTGTGTTCGGGTAAGTCTCGCAGCGAAAAAGTCACTGGTTGGCTTTCTTATGTTTCCCTTACTTGACAGCTAATTAATGCGAAAGTAAATTACTGTTGGAGTGAATTTCACAGGAAGCTGCTTCTTACTACCTCTGTTTACTTTCTTAGCTATAATTTTTTGATGGCGCTGATGATTATCTTCCCTGTAGTGTTTGAACCTCATTCCATTAATTGTAACTATGTTGCATTATAAGCATAATGATTTTCCCCTCCTGGGAAACCTGTAGCCAAAAAGGAAATGGAATATGGTCAAATACCACAAAAATTCAGAGCTGACTAGAACCTTATCTTACAGAGTCTGTGCATTCTTTTGTTAGAATATGGACAGAAGAATATACCTTTCTTTAAAGAGTATGACTTTCACTAAAGAAAGAATATGCCTTTCACTAAAGGTCACATCTCTGACATGCAAATTTTTACAATCCTTTTTGCCCGATTTTTTTTCTTTTCACTGTTAAAAATCAGAAACAGAGACAAGTGACAATTTTTCAGTATTGCCAGTTTGTCAATATTGTCTATGATAATGGGCAGTAAAGTATCCAATTCAGTGACAGATCCAAGAATAGACACCAAAATGACACATGGCCAACTGGACTGTGCTTTACAAAAGACTGTTTCTGATAGAGGTTATTGTGTAAAGAAATTCATTCTTTACTGTATTTGTTAGTTGTTCTCAATAAAGTGAATGAACATTTTAGAATAAAACTTGCTTCTGTTTTATTGAAAGATTCAAGCCTTTGAGAATCTCACTTTTTTCTCCTGTGGTTTAGTAACATGAGAAATGTCGCATCATGAAGTAGAGCTCTTAGTTAAGAACAGGACAGTTTTCCAGATAATAGTCCTGTACATATAAATCTAGCAATCATGTCACATGCATTTTACTGCATCACATGCATTTTACTGGACATTTCTTAAAACTAATAAAGGGTAATTAAAACTGTTGATTTCGTATACCAGTGGACCTTTTAGCAGTAAATGGTTAGTATTGTAAAGTCAGTGTTTGTCTACTAATAGCAAGTGCTGATCTTGCACATTTCACATGCATCTGGTTATGTTCATGAGGATTTCTGTAGAAAATTGATTTGTTTACTTAGTGGGAATCCTTAAGTGATTTGCATAAGGTGTGACATGTAAATGGTCACTAAATCAAACCCTCAGCTATCAGTGTCTAATACCTGAAATATTAACATCCATGTTTTTATTGCAACCACAACAGAGGTGTCTGAGATAGACTTGCCCTAGTGCATTTTATGTGGACAATATTAAAATGGATATTAAAAAAGACTTATTTTTTCCTATTTCTTGTAAAATAGGAAGTGAAGGAATCTTAATTACAATTTAGTAAATGCTAAAAAAATAAGAAGACCCACCCAGAAAATACATGCTCATTAAGATTTTGTGTAAAAATACCTCCAAATAAATAATTCACCAATGCTGATTCAGAATTTCTTGCACTCCACAGATGTGTGAGGAAAAATAACGTGTTTCAGGTATAGACTGTAAACATTTTCTACAGAGTTAATTAAAATATTAGTGCGATACACTGATAAATTACATGAAAGAAATACATCCCTTACTATGATAAAGTGAACCAAAACCCACTTTTCCTACTCTAAACATGATAATATAGGCACCCAAATCAATGTGCAGGCCAGGGCTCCCAGAAACACCTCTTGTTTTGGCTGCATTCAGTGTTGCTTGATCTGCCCAGTTCCTGCAAATGACAAGGTACGCTCTAACTCTTGCTGCAGTACAGGAAAATCAAGTGCATAATTCATAATTAGAATTCTGCTTGTATAGTCAGACACCTAATATCATGTACACTTATTCCTTTTATTGGCCTTCTCCTGAAGAATCAAGCTCTTTTTCACTCTAAACCTGACTCTAGTCGCCAATTTGTGAGGCCACTATAAACTTGTTCCTCTTGTGCTCCTTTTTTCTTTGTCTTTCATTTTGCGGCTTTCACCCCATTGTCTGTCATATGGGACAACAGCAGCTTGTGTGGTGTATTCACTGCTCTCTTCAGTTCCTCTTTTTGGAACAATTTTGCTAATTGTCCTCAAGATCCCTCCCCTCCCCCGAACATGCACACCAATTCCCATTTTTTGAATTTCCCCTCTGTGATTTCTGAACATCTTCTCACCTATTTACTGGTTTGTCCAAATTCTAGCGTAGCAAGGAGTTGTTTTTGACAGGAGACCGCACACACCACAATGTAACTGCAATGGTAGCTCAGATTGCTGAATACTACAAAACTACAGCTGTGTCAGTTAAAAGGTATAATGTTTAATATTCTACAGAAATGATAGCAGGACATATTTTCAGAGAACATATTCCTTAAAAATTCTTGTAGACTGGAAAAGTGCTGGTTGGAAAAATATATCRGTCAATTAGAGAATGATAGAAAGTTAGGTCCCGTTCTTAAAAACACTTTCTGGATATCCTCAAAGTAGTTCAACTGTCCTCCAATGCATCATAAAAAGTGCTTTATTTAGTGCTAAATGTCCTCAACAGTTAGCTCTTGCAGAACACAGAGTGGGACCATGAAAAGATCATAACACAGCTAACCTAATTTTTGAAAGGATACAGTGCAACCGGAGTTTTTCCAATTCCTGCTTTTTCCCTCATGAATATGCTTCTTAATGGGTGTCAGACAGAAAACTGCAACTCCCTATCTTGAACAGAGTTTGTTTTGTTCAGATACATGCTCTGGCTTCTCGCAGTTCTTCTAATTAAGAACTGTGCAGTGACAAATCCATACTATGAGGCTGAAGTCATTTTTTATCAGAACTTGCTTTTTAGGTGGAGAAAAAGACCTCATGGTTGAAGTTATCACAGAAACATTTATGCAAGTGACACAGTTCTCAGTGATTTTTTTGTTTTGTGGTTTGAGGAGTCAGGGTTTGTTTCTCATTGTCTTGAATCTACAGGAAACGCTTATGAACAGGTTTAAATTTTGTATCTTTACTATTTTTCCTTCTCAGTCTCTGTGTATATATTTTTGAATTCCAAAGTRTGCTAGTCATATATCATACTGCACTTTACAGAAACTGGCACCATTCAGGGAATCATGAAGTCATCTTGCCTGCTGAATCATTAAGCATATGCAAAGGAACAACAATTTTGTTTAATGCCTTTTCTATCGAAATCTAAAATAACCAAGAGTTCTCATTCTGGCTATGGGTATCCTCATGTCCAGTGTTTCAAACAACGAATCCCCCAAATTGTGTTTCAATCTTCTTGGGTTTTAACATTTTTCAGAAAATTGTTATATTACACCGTATCATGTCTGTAATATATGTACAAAAATAAAAGGCAAAAGTGCTGGTGTTGAACAAAGGCATCACTGGTACAATGAATTAAGTCCTAGTGTTCTTTTTTTTCTTAAAACTCGTTTGACTGATAATAGTATTTAAGGAAATGGAACTATAAAGACGATGAAATCCCCTCCCCTTCCATACATAAATGTGGTACATCAAATTTGCTTTGTGCACCAACTGCTSTAGTTACAGTTTATCATGTAACTAGATCATAAAAGGCCTTTTTCTTTGACCTGTCAGATTTTGGTAGTGTATTGTTTCCAGGATGTCATGTATTTTGATCGTATTTTGGTTTGTGTATATTTCTGCCAAAATCTTGTCACTTAAACTGGCAAAGGCATTGTATAGCAATACCACCACCACTAAGGCCACCCCTCTGTCTGTCTCTGTGTAAGGGATGTGTGTTTTGTTAAGCTGATTATTCCTTTACATTACAAATGCATTGCATTTGATCCTTCCATGTTCTTAGAAGGGTTTCAGTGAAAGTTAAAGTGGTTGAAGTAGCACTGATACACTAGCAAATTTATCTGTTAGGTGGCACATCACTATCAATAGTACTGAGAATTAAAAAGACACACATCTTTCTCTATGTGCATCCACTCCCTCTAATCAGAAACTTCTCAAATATTTTTCATGTGTGCATAGTACCAATGAATGGTTTCTAAATCCGTTACCAAACACTAGTAACAGAAGTCACCTGCAAATAATATATGTCTGGCTTAGTCAGCTTTTTTTGTTTTGGGGTGGTGTTCTTCCCCTCCCCCCTGGTGTTGACCTACATGATACAATTATTCTCTTTTAGGCAACTCCTGTAGTTACTGACTCCTTTGACTGTGCGCAATATAAGAGTATCTGAAGTTGTTCCCTATTGTTTATAACATATCATTATTGAGAGACTGGCAATTTAATTATATGATCATTAGCTGACCTCAAGAGCCTTGGGAAAAAATTGACGTTTCCCTTGTGCTTGGCTGACTAGCACATCATAACAATGGAATGTATCAAACACTAGAAATGTAGCTGAGTAGAGTCTTCCCAGCTATTGTTTTCAAAACATATATGTTTCCTCATTATCTCAGTTTTCTGGTATAATATTTGGAATTTGAAGGAAGACAATTACCAGGTTTATTTTTTTATTTGTTTAAAAAAAAAAAACACTTTTTTTTAAGATAAAAAGAGATGGCTCTGTGTGGTTTTTTTTTTTAACAAAGTAGTGAATAATAAATTTCTTACTAACAAAATGACTGAAAAGTCATTAAAATAAATTCATAGAAAGCATGCTGTTTGCTTTCTGATATGTTTAGGAATACTGAAATTGAGACAGACCTGCTTTAACCTTGCAATAGTTTTACACAACTTTTGGAATAAAATGTCAAAAAAAAACTTCAGTAAATTTTCCTCTRTATATAGTTTGGATGTTCCTCCATTTTTCTCCTAGTCTAGATTGCTTAGCACTGGTTTTATTTGGTCCCACTGAAGTCAGCAGAAGTTTTACTGCCCCCTTGAATAAAAGCCAAGTTACACCACTGTTGAGCGCTTTTGAAAATCCCTCCCTAAATGCCCGAATAGAAACTATTTGTAAGTTGATGTCTTGGCCAAACAATGTTATGTCAGAGGAAACCAAAGTTCTGTTCCATCCTTTTAAAAGATTTAGCCTGCATGGTGCTACAGTTCCGCTATTCAGTGATCAGAAAGGAAAAAGGCTTAGAGGACGAAAGACGAGCTGCTGTGTACACTTGGCAGTGATTGTATGTTGTAACTTGTGTTTTTTTTCTACAGATTACTGTGATCTCATCCAGTAATGTTTGAAATGGAAGAGTTTTGTATTCTGCTTTTCACCTGTATAATCCGCATGTCATGTGATTCCCGACTTGGTACTTAAGATTTGACATGAGCTCCAGCTAAAGACTCAAATGCACAAACTCTGTTGGAAGTGCTGATATTTAAAGACCTTGTCTTTCAACTCTATTAAAATTTTATATAGGATGCTGTACCATACTGCCTTGATTTTGAGCGCCTCAGATTTCCAGTGAAATGAGAGGGGAAATTTCCAGGGAAATGAGAGTTCTCAGCACTCCCCAAAATTGAGCCAAGGGGAAGACAGCATTTTTGATGTATGTATGTCTGGCTGTTTCTGGTCACAAACTGTGTGCTGATTCCTATCACCCTCTTTTCAGGTAGGTTTGATGCATCCTATTAGTCACTGTTCAGTAACTGGCAGAGCCAGTAAAGAAATCCTGTGAGTCCATGCATCTGCATCTTGCTTCTACCTACCCATCCATCCGTAGTACAGTTGTTTCTAATCCTAACACACAGAGGCAAGCTTTCTTTTCCCTCCTTAAATGGATTAATTTTGGTTACATTGATGCAAAAGATCTGTTGAGGTTTCATAATACTTTTACTACAGTGTGTGTTTCTAGTGAGAAGACAGTCCAGGCTGGCCAGAGTTTTAATCTTTAGAGTGAGGTCTGCAAAGCTTCTTATCTTAATCAGCTACTGTGTTTATTCTCTTGAGATATGTGAAGATCTGAAGAAAAAGCTTCCATAAGCAGGGATCAAGCCAAACTACCAAAAAAAAAAAAAMCCCTAATCTTTTAGCAATTCATGCTATTTCACATTAGACTTATATTAGCTTTCCATTACATAATTCACTGTAAGGAATGATACAAAGCAACAGCAGAATGGAAAATAAACTTGCACATTTTAAARGCAAAAATAGGTCTTAAACTAGAATCTGGTCATCAAAAAACGAACTTTGTGAGTCACAAACATAAGTTATTTAATAGCAGTTGGTGGAAATTAAAGAAAACATTATTTTTTCTTGCCAAGAAGCTCTTCTGTGATACTTACAATTCGTTCTTTATAGTTTGCCTTAATAAAATTGTCTTCATGTTTGTGGTTCAGGGGTTTTTTTAGGCCTCATAATAGTTTTCAAAAGTAGTCCTCATTAGTCCTTTTGTATTATTCCTCATAAAACATATGGTGTTAGAACATAAACTGAGAAGTATATATTCAAATACTGACAATGATAAATACTATCTTAATCAAGTGCTATGCAAGTATACTTTCCACGGCCAAGGCAGTCTATGTGTTGAAGAACCAGTTACCTGAAATGCAAGGTGATGAACTATGCCATTCGATACAGATGTTGGGCTGCATTTATAAATTTGTCACGGAAGACCAATGTGCAGTCAAAATACTGATTTAGTGAACATGCTTTGGACCTTTGTTGGGGTTATTGTGTATATAAACGTATACAGAGTCTTCAGAAAGTTTAACACTTTTCCTTCTGTGTTTTTAAAATTATAATGAAACTCCATGATGGTTATCCCCTTCAAATTATAATATAAACACCAAATAGTACTAATAGTGATCTTTTATTTTCTGCATGTAGTGTGATCTGTTATAAATAAACTAAAAATAGTTAGCATCATTAGAAGCTCCTGGAGATATAGTGTGTGGATGAAGGATTGACCAGTTACCCTATGCTTGTGTACCACCATAAATAATGTTTTTTGACTTGTTCTTTTGCACTGCCAAAATACAATTTATATTAATTACATGCAGATAATGCAAACATGTCCATAACCAAGACTGATAAAAATGTCTATAAAACATTATATATTTACAGTGCAGCTTAGACTTTATTAAAGGAAATTTTGAGCTAAATTTTTGGAACAGCTTAAGGACAAGTGTCCATATGGAAACACATTAATATGTATTTGTATTGGATGGTGCAGATTGATCTCCTGATCTCTGTGAGTGCTGACAGATTTATAAGTTTAGCTCAATAGCACAGAGCCTTTGTCCACACTTTAAGGAAATTATATTCTTGAGTATGGGCAGTTTTGGTCATGGAAAAAATATCTGTATGAAACTTGAATGAGTAATGTTTTTCATTGTGAGCACCTTTTTTTATCAGCAACAATGTCAGAGATTTGAGTGAATATCCAGACTGCCAATTACATGGAAATTTAGATTGGTTCAGCTGTTCATTTTCCTTGACATTGCCATTTGCCTGTAATTTAGCTTTTCAAAATTATGGCTAAGTACCTCTATTTCTGAAATTTCACATGGTATTAAATGTTTCTTTCTTGTCTGTTACTGCTTCAAAGTACAGAACCCTTCATTCCCACTAACTTGGAGAAAGATGGCTTTTTTACTGTCTAATCATTCCCTCTCACGTGGAGGTGAGGAAAAGATTGAGATTCAGATAGTGAAGCAAAATAGAGAATGATAATCTAGTATTAACACTTGTTGCTTCAGATGAAATGTCAGAGATCTGTGTGGTAGAAATAAAGGCACCASTGCTGTGAGTTTCCTCTGATTGTCACACAATGGCATTTTTAAAAGTTTGATTTATTTTAAATAACAGAAGAAAAGCCTTATAAAAAATGCTATTAAGAAAATACTAAGGTTTGAAAGCCAGCAATTCAATAACTCAGAAACAACAGAAGTGAAGAATTCAGGTTGCCTCTGCAACTTTTACTTGGTCTCCAAATTCACGTCCATTATGATGACGCAGTTTTTAATTATGCAGTCGCATGCTTTTTGTCATTGGCCTCCAGCTTTGCACAGAGCACACAACTGACTTGCTGTGAGGATTCAAATAATATGTTTTGTAAGGCCTTTGCTTAACGTGTGGCCAGAGTTTGAATATTTAAACTGAATGAGGCGTGGGGTTGCCAGAGGATCTCAGGGCCAGGGCAGCTGAATGCAGCTGTAGAAATGTAAATGGTATCTCTGTCTCTTGCTTGCTAGGGTGCTGAGCAAAGTATTTTCCTAGGCTGTCTTTTATGTTGCTCATTTTCTATGCCTAATTTGAAGCTGTAGTGTTATTTTCACTTACTGTCGTAATTGAAGTGAATAGGAACTGCGTTTGTGTACATTAGCATCTGCGTAAACCCTTAAGAAATTAGGTCCTGTGAGTCTGAAACTGACACATGTAACATCAAAGGATATTTTCATCCAGATCTCTATATTACCCCACTATCCTACTATAAAATGAAGTTAAGAATCCTCCTTACCTTACAGTCACATTGTAAGCTTTTAATTAATAACTGCTTGTGAAACATTCAAATATTACACTAGTGAGCACCACAGAAGAATTTGAAAACAGAATCAATGATTCTGTTTTCAGAATGAGAATTAGGTTAGAATAGATGTGGATTAGAATCGCAACAGTAAACAAGGCTGAGGGTCACACATTGAAGAGTGAAGGTAAAGTACACTGCTTATTACGTAGGATTTGTCCTTCCTGTGCGCTGGATGAGGTCCTGCAAAAACAGTAATGTGTGATTATGTAATTGAAGATTCTTTCAATTATCTATGCACAAAGGCCAAATGAAGGTTAACTCTGGCATTTCCTAACTTCCAAGTGCTTGATTTTGCAATCCTAATAGTGTCTGCATGTTGCTGGGGGTGGTTTCTAGTGCTGGCATGTTTGCCTATATATATGCAGATATAATTACTGTTAGATATGCTTACTTAGAATTTTAATTTAACCTATATGCAGAGCAGCAGGTCTCATTAACAAAATGTTATTTACTTATTTTTTTCTCTTTCATTCATTTTTGTGTTCTCACTTAATCAGGATGTTTTCCACCACATTTTTGAGACAGTTTGAGGAAGCTGAGGTTGACAGTTTGCTGGCTTGGAGTAATCAAGCCACTTCACTGTGAAGTAGTTTGCTCAGGACTAGAACTTTCCTTATAATTTTATTATTTATTGTGGCCTTTGAATGACCCAGCAGTTAGAACAATAGCAACCTGATTCTATATGACTTGTGTAACACCAGAATATATTATTTCATAATGAAAAAAGAGGAACAGAGAAGTWTTTTTTTTATAGTACTTACTTACATATTACTATCACTTACAAGATTTTTTTTCCTTCAATTTTTTATGCCACATGCATATCTTCAGGGAGATTTGTAGTTAGACATCTGTCATATATCCTTTCTCCATCTTCCCCAGTATTCTTTCCAGGGTGATATTGTGTACTGATTTTTTTTTTTTTTTAAGGTGCTGTAATTCTTCACTTGATGATTGATTGATTGATGATAATTGTTTTGCTCTGGGCAGGGGGAAGAACACTTTACTTTTGAAATACAAGATTTAGTGTTTCACTTAGAAAAAGCACGACAAGAAAACTTCCATCTGGAGAAGAAATGTTAAGGCTTCTATTTCTGAAGTACTTGTTTCTGGAGGAGCATTTAGGGAATATTGGAGTTTGGATGAGTAGGTCGTGTGTGGAATGAGGTTTGAATGAAGGCTACATTTTGCTAGGAAGTAGGAGGTCTCTGAAATACATACAATCTTTCTGTGTATCTGAAGTAGTGGAAGAGCCCAAAGCTTTATGGAAAGATGCCTCCTTCTTCAGTGATAAGTAATAAATAAATAAATAAATAAATAAATTCAGTCAAGGGTAGGATATCTTTGATGTGAAAATCTTCTGCTAGATGAAAGACTACAACTGGCATGCAGTGCCAAGCTTCCCCTACTTCCTTAGTGCCTTTGGTGCCAACATCCTCCAAAAGAACAAGGATTGTAATCCCTAATACATCAGATTTGAAAAAGGATTTCCGTTAGAACTAAGGCTATTTTTCTTCCTCCTCCAGTTGCGTAGCTACTGGGAGGACAAATGAGTCTTCCAGAATTTAAGAAACACTTAAGAACTGTAGCAGTCTTTGGATTACAAGTCATCAAATAATTTAATTGCTCTGAAATAATGGACAAGGCCTTTGGAACAAAAGTACATTTGTTACTTGTTTAGGCCAAGTGTCCAAGTAGCCCAGTGGTCATAAATGGGCACCCATGGAAAAGTAAAAACAAACCTAACGTGTGATGTTTCCCCTCCGCAAACTCTCCCAGCCTTCAACTATTTCCGTTTTGGGAATGAAAATCTCCTGAGGCTGCTGTGGCTTGTCAGTTCGGTAGTCTGCAGTGGGTATCTCTGTCAACCACTTGCCCAGTCTCCCATTGAACCCAGGCATCCACAGTCCTCCTTAGGCATGAAGAACCACTGTGTTATGCTTGTTTTGAACCTGGCTTCTCTTGATGGCCCTTTGTTATGGAAGACAGTGAAYAGAAAATCCCTCTCTTCCCTTTCCCTGTCACCTGCAGTTTTGTATACCTTTGTCACATCTCCTGTAGATCATCTCTTTCACAACCTGAAGAGTACTAGGCTACTCATTCATTCTGCCATTCATTCTTAGTGCCCTGAGTGCACCTGTAGGCCTCGCTTGCCCTTTCCAGCCCCACCTGGGACCCCTATCTGGGCACCCTCTGCCTGTGGCCTGGGGGCTGTCTTTAAGCTCAGGCTGGGGCACCCATGCCTGTCTGCCTGCTCTGAGCCCTGCTGTCAAGAAGCAGCAAGACTGGAGCTGCCCCATGAAGGGGCCAAGCTGAGAGGTGAGGGTGACCAGACTACAGTATCTGAGTGAGGTGAGGCAATGAAACAGGTCCAGGGTACTTCCAGGGAGTCTGGTAAGGAGCAGCAGGAGACTGGGCCAAAGGCAGGACTGGAGACAGACCTATAACATAGTTCCCGCAAGGACTGATAGCCTGTTAAGGCCTGTTAGTGCCTATTAGTGCACTTGAGGCTCTGACAGTCCTATCTACATTGGATTTCACTTGTCATTTTATTGCCTAGTCATTCTGTCTTATAAGTGACTGATTTTTTGCAGTTCTTTGCAGTTTGCCTCAAGGTATCTACTATCTTGAGTAACTTTGTGTCATCAGCAAACTTTGTCTGGACTATTCTACTGCTTTTCCAAATCCTTTCTGAATGTGTAAACTAACCTAGATCCCAGCAAAGACCCCTGAGGAATTCCACTGATGACTCTCTTAAATTCTTAGCTTCACSTTTGCCCTACGTTCTACTTTTTAACCAGTTAGTTACCGATGACAGAACCTTCCTTCTTATCTAATGGCTGCTTAGTTTCTTTTAAAGCTTTTGGTGTAAGTCTTTGCCAAAAGCTTTCTGGATATCCAAGTAAACTATGTCAGCTGGGTCACCTTTTCTCACTTAGCATGGCTGAACCCTGCAAAGAACTCTTAAGAGGTTTGTAAGACAAAACATCGCTTTACAGAAGTCATGTTGACTCTCCCAAATAGATTGTATTTATCCAGGTGTTCACTAATTCTAGCATTTATTATACCACAGATCCCTTGTGGGAGATGAGGCACTAGTCTGCTCAATGAGAAAATAAAATTGGAGTAAACAAGTTTTACCTGACTGCCAGTTACTGGTAAAATTTAGAGGTGCTAACATTATTAGCAAGTCTTCAGGATGAATGACTTGCAATAACACTGTTGTTCCAGTGCTCTGGACTAAGACTGCATGTTGCAGAAGTGCTCTCAAAAATTATAGAATGTGTTTGATCATCTTGACAACCAGTGGAAAGGACTGAGTGGTACTTCAGTACTTTATTAAAATGTAATGAAAGGTTAGAGCAACTCAGCTGGGTGGTAGTTTCCCATTATAATTTTGTCCTAGAGCTGCTTTTGTGGCTCAAACTGTGAACATTAACAGAAGAACATTTTCAGTTGCAGCAAATAGCTGGACTACACCTTGACCATCTTGAGAAGAAGGAATCAAATCTCATATTTCATAGGACGCCCCCTCAGACAGTAAAGGGGAAGAACGCAAACACCCCTGCAAAAAGAATACATGAATTTCTGCTTTCTTTTAAAATGCAGAAGAGACAAGAATAAACTGAAATACAGCAGAAGCTGAAATGCAGAAGGAAGCCTGCAGTTCACCACATTTGCTTCACTCTCTCTCTCTTACAAATACAGAGACAGCACTGTCATTGCACAGTCCAGATCTGATAGTCACAGGACTAACATTCCTATTTCTCCCCAAAAAGGTGGAACACTTCTGCATAACCTTATGTGGACTCAGATATAGTCAGATAAATAGGACAGGTTATTTGCCCAGAGAGGTTGTGGAGTCTTCATCATTGGAGATATTCAAAACCCATCTGGACAAAGTCCTGGGCAACCTGCTGTAGGTGACCCTGCTTGAGTGGGGGTGGGGGTTGGACCATATGATCTCCAGAGCTCTCTTCCAACCTCAACAATTCTGTGATCTCTTTTTGATGGGCAGTTCAGAGATCAGCTAGTTTAAGAGTTTTTGTACCTTTCTGTTTGAAAGACCATGCAGAAGTCAGTTCTAAGTGGAAGATAATACTGTTATGCTCCTTTTGTTTTTTTTAGTAAAACTAAATGCCAAGAAACTTCTGATACTATTACTTCCTGGAAAGTGATTGTTTTCTCAGAACAGGAAAGCTTGTAACTTGTAAATGAAATAGCAGAGTTTGCATTTGCAGGGAAAAGCAATGCTGTTTTTAAGTGTATATTTAAGTGTAAGGCAATATTTAAGTGTAAGACAACACAGTGTGAATGAGAATACCCAAATTATTTAATGTCTTTAAGCTATACAGTTTTTCAATTCACTTGGGCTGCCAGCATTACAACAAGAACAGTAGCTTTTTATGCATTCCACCTTACAATAGAAAGATAATGGGTGTGATTCATAGCTAGAACTTGTTAGTTGTTGTATTTTTTAATTAATGATGTTACTGGTATACAAGGATGGTCTCATGAACAGGAAGACAGTAGAAGTATATCTCTTTATACCTGCCCAGTATCCTGGCTAGTATACTCTTGCCACTTTTCTATTCTAAAATTACAGTATTTTACCAATTTAAATGCCAAAAAGAAAGGAGGAAAATCATGTACTGCTGATTAGTATAATACATTTTTAATATACTTATTTTCCATAGTGTCTTGGTCCTGCACAAACATTCTTGAGGTTAAAAAATAACTACATTGGAAGTACTGTTTTCCTATTATCACTGTCATTTGCTGTTGGCCGTTGAAGAAATAAATGTCTTTATTGCATCTGTACTAAGAGTCATGGGGTATAGGCAGAACAAGGTGARGGCCAAGCTCCTGCTTTGGATTTTGGAATGAAACTGGGCCTTTGGCTAGTCATGGAGAGACAGTGTTGGGAGCAAGACCAGCTTCAGTCAGAGGCAGAGTAGACAGTTGCTTAGGGCAGAAGTCAGTACTTTGCTGGAGCTATTTGATCCCAGCCCCTTCTCCACAGAGAGGCAAAATAAAATCTTTCTTACTCAGCTGAGAAGATTTGAATATAAGCGATGATGTGTATTTGTTGATTTTTTCCCCTTTGGAAAGTTGGTATGAACAGCTGCTTTAGGCTACAATATATGTATTATGCTTCTGTTATCATTCTATATTTATTTTGTCACTAGAGTCAGCACCAGAGGTAGAACCTTGTCAACAACCAAGAAGCTTGAAATCAAAAGGTGCAATTATCTGCCTGGTCATAAATGCAAGAAGTCATTTTTGGCAAATGTTTGTAAGTCATAGCTAGTGATGAATCCAGTAGTTGCCTGAGTACTTATATGCAATCCTCTGTCATTTCAATAAATAGAAGCCACTTAAAGTTGCAGGTGGCAAATCATTTTAGTTAAGTCCAGAGATCAGGCTGGAAGCAAAGGTAAGCCAAAAAAGGCTTTAGCTTGCCACGATTATTGCCATTCACTGCAGTGCGTGATTTGATTTTGGAAGATGTGGTCACAGTTACATGACCGTTTAGATCAGGATGATGTCAACCTTTTGTTTAAATGGCACGCCATGGATACAAATGGGTACCTGAATTACACCAGCCGTGGGTCTGTTCAGAGTTGTAGGCATTACCTGGAAGACATTTGGCCTGTCTGTGTCTTAGGTAGGTCATCAACCAGTGGTCTGGCATTTTTATAACCAGTCCAGACCTGACTAAAGAAAATATGTAAGCAGTTACCATTTAAGCTACTATAAGAATTTTCCTTCTTGTAGTTGTTGCAGTCTGAACACGGTCACTCAGTTATCACATGCTGTAGAATGATGTAATTCCTGTTAGTACAGTATACTGTCAGAACCCGTTTTGGCTGTTCTGGGGCTGAGTTGAGGAGTCTTGAGACTGAACACAGGAGGAGTGGGAAATGGCAGGATGGAGAAAGTAATCTGAGTCACAGAACTACAGACCCGACACTATTTCTACCCTCTTGTCTCACCTTAGAGTTTACTGCACAATAACCACTTAAGAAAACTTCAGAGTTTGTGTAAGAAGAAAGTAAGTACCAGAATTCTTGGAAAGCTGTTCAGATGAGGAATGGAGTTATTACTAAATTGGACAGATCTTTTTTTAAAAATCTGTTGGTTAATTTTGTTGAAAGAAATATTTATATCAATTTTGAAGAAATGTAACCTAGGATAAAAATTCTAGCTGAAGTGTTTTGATGATGCAGAAAAATACTGCCTCAAAAATTCAAAGTTCTATGCCTTTTGTTTAAAAGGACTTCAATATTAAAAAATATTTCCTAAAAGTTTTAAAGTCAATAACAATGAAATGCTTTGATTCACTTGAAATGGCTTATTTGAAATTATTTTGCAGAATTTTGTTTTGAAGGAGATTTCTTAATTTTGAGATATTTTCCATTTGGTTTCTTTTTTGGAAATAGGWTTTCCTTTCTATTTATTCCTCCACAAGTTGTTATCAGGAGGTCCGATCAGCAGCTGTCACATTTTTGTCTTTCCGTCATTTCTTTGCTACACTGAATTAACAGATTGGGATCGATTGACCAAGTATTAGGGTGGCATCTACAGATACTACAAGGTTTCTCTACCTTTCCATGGACACTGAGGGAGAGCTATACTGAAGAATCCTTTGTTGGTTTGCCCACACTACTCAGTAACTTTCACTGAAAAACTTGCATTGACTGGTACCATGCCAGCCATACAGCTACTAAAATAGGTTTAATAGATTTGATTTAACAAGAACTAGAGAACGTGGAATAGCCAGTCTCTCTTTTTTTTCTTTTTTTTAACCAGATGATAGGTTATAGATAGGTTATAGAAGAGTAGGTAAAATAACTCTTTAACTCTTGGGCAGCAGCTGTTTTTCAGATCTTGGCATTAGGGTCAGTTGGAGTGATTAGAATAAGAAAGAACAGTTTCCATAACTGAGAAGCTCTTTATATGGGCTGTATTTTAGTTGAGCTACTAGCTGAGAGTCCTTGATAGGGAGATCTAGAAGAAAAAACAAACATAAAATTGCTGAGTTTTATTGACTGAACTGTTGACCACAGACTTAGTCTTAACAGAGTGGATTTGTCATAAATCAAAATAAAATTCAGATGCGTCTGCCTTAAAATTCTGCCATTCCTACCATTGGACTCTACCATAGTTCTAGGCTTGGAGTCACTGACTTCTCTGGTAGAAATAATGCTGGCCCAGAACTGTAGCAAGGTGGATTTAGGTAGGCATGACAGGACGCAGAATTCAAGGGCTGCTTGGTTATGTGCATAAGTAGTTTGAAAGGAATTGTTTAATTTTTCTTATCCATGGCAATTAGACACTGTGGTCAGGGTGAAAGGCAAGACTTCCTTTATTTCCTGTTTACACAGACTCTATCCTCTTTGCTCTGTGTTCCTTGATGATGGTTTTGGACTCTTTCTCCATGTTCCTCAGTGCTCTGACAGCCTGTCCAGCTTAGTTCTCCCACAATCTTGGTGTTAGACTAATTTCTGCAGAACCGTTATGAAATCATTCATGACTCATTCTTCTCTTGCTTGCATGAGTGAAATATGCCCACTAAAAAAATCTTACTGTGGCACAGCATGGAATACTTATCAACTGGTTAAGTATGCTGTGCTGCGTTTTAGTAGGTCTCTGCTGCAGATTCCAGCTTAGACATTGCAGCCTTAATACGCTTCTTCCCAATTCCTGTCTGTACAGTGGGCTGATGAACGTTTTGGAATATGCTTGCTCTCAGGGTGCTGCAAATCATATTCAGATGGTGTTAAGAGAAAGGGAGGGTCAGATGTAGCCTTTGCTGTTTTTTCACCAGACTTTCTCTGCCTTTTCCTGCGTCGCCCTTGTGTGGAGTACAATGATAGCGTCATTTAGCAAGCAAACTGGTGTTATGGTGTGCCTCACCTTATTTTCAATGTGTGTAACTTTCCTACCATGACCCTGTGTTACAGCTAGGACTCACCGAACAACAGTTTTCTGTTTTCAGGCCACTTTTTGTCTTCTCTGCCATTACCTCCATGGAAGTAATACATTGCCCTGAGTAAGTTGGGCCTTGCGTTTTTGTTCTGGAGATATTTGTGGTGTTTCATTTAATTATAGTTTATATTACTTTCTTTGTTCAGATAGATATTAGAGGGACCCACGGCAATGTAGCTGGAATGATTTGTCAGATTACTCTTATTTCCTGTTTATGCAGATTTTTTTCCTCATTCTACATGCCTGGTAGGAACCAACCTGAATAATGATTCAAAGCTAACACCATAGCTTTAAGAAGAAATATGAATATAAAGAACTTTCTTCACTCCACTGCCTGCTATTTTCTGATCTAATTTTATAATCATGATAGGTTGTGTATTTTCCGTATCTAAAATTGCTGCACATTATTAAGGTGTGTACCTCAATGCAACTTTTTTTGTATTGAAATTTATGTGTTAAGATAGTAAAGTAGCTAATTTGTTTCTGTTTTTGTAGATGACCAGTAGTCAGATCAGTCACTGAGGGTTTTGACGTTTGAGTCCATACGGTTTGGTCCAAATCCCACTGTGAATGGTTAGAAGATTGTTTTGAGTTAAAAGGGTTTTGGGTGCAGCCTAGAACTAGATGGTCTGGAAAAAACAAAAAACAAAACAGAAACCCACCCCCCAACCCTGCAAAAGCAAAACCAAAAAACTTTGTCAGAGGAGGATTAGGACTCAGTGTAGAACTGTACAAATCACAAAATACAAAATTATTTCTTTTTGAGAAGACTGTTTGCACTACATTTGGATCATAGGAAAATGCATCTCAGTCAGAAATATGTTTCTCTAAATTTGTTTGTTTGCTTGTTTTAAAAAAAAGATCATCTCACATGATCAAGTTCACTGCAACTGCTGGTCACAGAAAACAGCAAAGGAGTAAACAGAATCATCAGGGACAAATATCTCAGTGGACACAGGAGCCTTTCCAGGGATCAGTAGGTTTTGGATTCTTAATCATTTCTGGACTACTAAAACTAGACCCAATTATATAAATATCTGAGGAAGTAAGAAAAAAAACAGAGGTTAGGCAGTCTTTCAGTAATCTGAAACAGAATGAGAATGTTTCCATTGCTTGTGAATTAATGAACACTAGGAAAGATATGATAGTATTAGTTGTGTAACTGTGGTTCAAAAACTACACAAGGTATCTGTTGTAAACAAGCTGAACAAATATTTAAGGGTGAAAGGAGAAAAGCTTTTAGTAAACGTAGCATCTCCAACTAAAATAAAGAGAAATTATACATAAAGTATATATATAACTTCTATAATATATATTAGTTATATAGTACAATATATAAATATTATATATGTTTGAACATATTTGCTTTTTCAAAACTTGAAATTTATTACTCTGAATTCCTGTTTTTAAAACCTTATCTGGACTCCTGATAAAATATCTGGAACATCTGGGTGGGCAACAGTGACCAGAGTTCACCCTAACTTTGTGCTTGACAGGATGATAGGATGCGGGTGTGGGAGACGGAGGCACTATTCAGACGAGTCTCCTCAGTCTGCTTTTGTACGCTTTACTGATATGCTTCATTAGCCCCTGGAGTGAATTTTCAATGCAGGGAAGTGATTGTTGAGATAAGTCCTAAAAGAGCTGAGATAAAAGTCATTAATGGGTTCATTAATGAACCCAGGTTTACAGTTTGCAGTTTAATAGTTTAGGTTACACAGCATATGTGAAGAAATTAGGAAAAGGAAAGAGAGCCCCAAGAATGCTGTTTTATTCCATTTGTAAAATGAGGCAAGTTAAAATATGTTGCCATACTATTCAGCATGTTGCGAAGGGTCACACTGGCAGCCTAATGTAATGGCAGTAGGGTGTGCCATAGCAACTGGTATATATTTCCTCCTGCTTTTTTATTAGTTACTACACATGGCAAATTACTGTTCTGTTAATCATGCTATGCAATAACACTGAGATACTTCTTTTGCCTTCTCCCTCCAAATTTTACAGTTAACTCAGCATAATTGCAACCCCATAGTCGTCAGTTAAAAAAAATACTGCTTTTTAATGGTTTGCTTCTAACTCTTGGCATTGACTGTTATTGTGAAGTAAATCTACATTCTCCCTCTTTTTGCAAAGCCTCCTTATGCTCTGCGAGCTGGTGCATTTAAGTCTTTGTACTTACACCATTGCTTTTTTAAATGCTAGTTCAAAAGTTATGGTACCACTGACTTTAAAATTTGAGTGTTTGCAGGAACAGAGTAATTGTGACTAAACACTATAACCAAACGTAAGTGAAGCAGTAGGAATTGTGAGCTCGCCACACTTCAGAGTCGTGTTCTGTATTAAATTTTGATTAGTGTCTCTTCTGTGTTTGCTCTTTTTATTAAGTTTGTTTTATTTTACTTGTCAATGAGGCTCCATTACTGGAATGTCCAGAACTTGCTATCCTGAAGGATCCAGTCCTTGAGCTTTTGAGAATTTCCACAATAGTAGACTTGTAGTCAAATTAGGGTTTGATTCTTAGAGTAGCTCTAGATATTCTATCAGTACTGATGGCAGATCTTAGATACTTAAGTATCATTATTAATGCATGTTTCAGGTGCAAAGACAGAAAATTGATAAATGGGCTCTGTTTAAAAAGGAGAGCACTGCTATTACTGAGTGTTCTTGGAGGGTGGATTTTGCTGGAACATTATCTTTAAAGCTACAAAGCGAGGAAGTTAAGTTTTTGAGATGATGACACATGTTGGCATGCTTGAACTTCAAAGCTTTGTTGAATACAAAACAATGAACTGCAAAGTTTAATATTTTGAAATAAGCTCAGGCAAAAGGAATATGGAAGTAAAACTAGGGCTTGGCTATCATTAATTGAAGAGTTAAGGCAATTAATGCAGTACAATGTGTTAAAGGTCAAGTAAAGGTACAATACTTGGTTGTAAATGTTAGTGTATAGTCATTATTAAGAGAGAACAGTTTGTCCGTTTAGTTTTATAGAAGGATGATGCCATAAAATTCTGTCTCGTACTCACTTCCTGTCTTATTTCAAGGGACACTGTGCACCTGTCATTATACTTCCTAATCTTTTATAACCTCCTTAAACTGCGTCTCCAGAGCTAACAAAATACCTTTTTCCTGTCTGCATTATATGTAAATAACATTCATGAAAGAGGTTTCCTTTGGTTGATTGGCTTGGTTTGGTTTCAGAAATTGCAGAGCAAGGCAATTGTAAAACTCTGCTGTTTCCATTAAGTGGCTAGAGTTTTAGATGTTGTTTCCAAATATTGCTGATGACTGCAGAATCATGACAGAAAATAAAGTAAGTTCCTTCACAAGAAGCAAGTTCTGTTAAGACTAAGAAAGTGCTCTTGTTCTTATAATAACCAGAATAACTTGCTGATGTTGATTTTTAGAAATGAGAAGTCATAAATCTGTTTTCAGAATTCCTCTTTCAGTGAAGAATTGAATGATTCTCCTGGTATGTGAGAGCTGAAGCTTTTCAGTATTGCATAGTTAAATGTGATATATGTTTAAGAAAGTTTCAAAATGCTTTATGTCTCATTTCTGTTATTTGTTTACTCTACATCTTAATGAACAGATTTCCAGATATTGATGTGATGTTTTTAACATGTCTACTAAACAGGTGTCTGTATTTAAAACATATTTCACATTTTCAAGCCCAACTTAGTCAAACCTTTCATAGTGTCCTTGCTAAAGAGAGAATACTTTCTGTTTTATTTTCTCAAGCAGTCTTACTTAGTGAGAAAGATGCAATCAGTTCTTTATTTCTGATTTGATAATTGTGATGATAGTGTTTTCTTGCTTTTGGTAAAGGAGGAAGACACAAAAGAGAAGTGGGGCACACAGTGAACATCCTTAAAAATTAAATGCATACAACTTGATCAGAATAAAATTCCTAACTTTGAAATCCATTAGTCTATAGAATATTATTCTTTAGGGAAGTGGTATAAAAAGCTGAAAGACTTTAAAAAAGCACTGGAATATGTAGGGAGAATTTTTATATAGAGATAGTGATAGAGGTGGATGTTAGCTTTACTAGTTTCTTGCTTTTTTTCTGTTATAAGTATGAATGAGACCAAGGCCCTAATCCAAATCCTGTTCACTGAACCCAATTAAAGACTGTCATTTACTTCAGTATGGCTTTGTGCAAATCTTAAAGGAAGATTGTCAATATTCAGACATAATATTTTTGTATTACATGACAAAGGACATCAAAAGTAGCTAGAGGTAGAAAAAGAGTAAATCAGAGAAAAGGCTGAGAATTCTTTCTTTCTTTTGAGTGTGTATTTACGTGGAAGTATTGCCAAGGACTGTTTGGGAACAGGGGTATTTAAGATGTCAGTCCTGAAACTTGCCTGTGTTTATAGTTTCAGTTGATTGCAGTGGGAGTTTTTGACTAGAGCTGTTAGAGAACTAGATGGAAGTTAGAAGAATTAATCACATATCCCAGACTAGCAAAAATAAAAGGTTCAGATATAGTCGCACAAAGATCAGTTATTGTAAGTTTAATGCAAGAAGGAGACACGTGTATTTAATACAAGACATTGCTGTTTGCATTCATGATCTTTTCATTTTTGCTGGCATGAAAAGGAGAACTACACCAACAAACCAGAGATAGAAATTAGTGATACAAGAGTGACAGAATTAGTGATTCGAGTTATTGGTGCTGTATCACTTCAAAATTACAATGAATGGCTTGTTAGAGAATATAGAGCAAGAAACAGCACTACACTTGTCAGAGTAACACTAAATGGCCAAAATATACACGCTTTTCCCCTCCAGTAGATATTACTTTGTCATATGATACATTACCTTACTCTGTTCTTAGCAATGCAAATTAGAGAAGTAATTTCTGACCTCACTTTCACCTGTGTAGCCTCACTAGTTCTAAGAAGTCTCTAAATAGAAGAGATGAAAGCTTCAATGAATAAAGAGGCTCTAACTTCTTTCCAGTCTCTTGGCCCTCCCATTAATAGTGTACAAGAAAATACCTGATATCATTATTCAGAACATCCTTTCAGTTTGCTCTGGGCATAATTGATTGAATAATAAGTGTTAACACTGAATATGTTGTTATCCTTGGAGGGTAAAAGTGAGATTGAATTACCATGAAGGGGCAGAAGAGAATACTGAAATAGATACTGACAGCATCTGGTTTTGGTAGCTTCTTGAAAGGACCGAGAAAATACTAAGGTACTGAAGTGTAAGTGGCCCAAATCATATTGAAATAGATACTTCGAAGACTATTGTGAGGGACAGATCATAAAAGAGATTCAAAGGCGCTCTTAGAAATGGTGCTTGAGCCAATATTTCCTAGCATGTCTAGAAAACCTTGGTATTGCTATATAATAGTGAATTCCAGTGCAAAGTAATTGCCCATAATTTTTTTATCTTGTTCATCACCAGCAAACAGAATTTTAAATGGTCTCAGCCTCTAGTAGAGAGGATCCAAGTCATTAACAGCAAATTTTCCAGGATAGCTAGTAGGCCCAAAATGCAGCCTGTAAACACACAAAGCTTAAAGAATATCTTTGACTAGCAGTATAATAAATCCCCTACCTTTTGCGTTCTGAAGGCCTTCATAAGAGTAAAGAATGATGCTTATTCAGAATACTAAAAGTAGTAGCCAGGAAATGCATTCCAGTATTGCAGCCCAGGAGTGAAAACTTACAACTGAACTGCAGTCCTGTAAGCAGTGAAAGGTACTGARTACATCATGGGTCAAATGGAAACTGCTTTGAATATTATTTTGCTGTTGGGCCTATGCTGGATTTGTTGGGTAAAGCACCCAGTCAAGAGGCAATATTTTATACTTTCACTGTGCAAAATACTCTGTTATCCAGAAATTTCATCCCAACAATTTATTTAGTCCATATGCAGATATAGAAGAAATTTATATCTTGTATGCATGTGTATATCTGGGTTTTACTAGGAACATGACCCCCAGATATAGCATTATTGTACCCAGTGTCTGTGCAGTCTGGTGGGATCTCAGATTCCTACAAACCACTCTTTACTAAAAGTTTGTCAGCTGCTTTCCCGCTAGTGTTTGAATAGCTTCCCAGGCAAGTACAGCAATTGCTTGCACAAATGACACCTAAGAAATTATTTAGTCAGTCAGCTCCTCAGCTTGTATAGGCTGCTATAGTTCTGTTGAAGCTAACAGAGCTTATGGATCTACTCTGGTTGGGGATATGACCCAGTTAGTAATGATGCAGCAACTGAAAAGCGAAGAGCCAGCACCCAGAACTTTTTGCTGGAGTGGGCAAAAATACAACATTTTGGGTGACCATTCTTCTAGTAAAGCTCAGCCTGATTTGTGACTGAGTGGTGGGTGATATGTGGATCTCAGTTCAAAAACATTATGTTGCATGCAGCAAACTCATGAAAAACTCCCCTGTTCCCACACAGGCCCTTCCCTAACCTAATCTTCTGTCTACTTACATGTATTTTAGTCTGTGCGCCTGTTGTACTAGCCTGTATAGCTACTGACTAATACTTTTAAAACCAGCATATCTAAACTGAGCTTTCAAAAATTCCTGCTAAGGCCAAAACTAGCGAGTCAATTCTGTTATTTTTATAAGATTATCACAGGAATGCCAATGAAAATATTCTTAAGTTACAATGGGTGTAACACAGGATTTTCACATTACCCCCTCCCTCTGGGGGAAATCCATAACTTTGTCTACAATGTGAACTCTGCTCAAATGGGTCAGGGCAGATTTACCCAGTCAGTGTGTTTGTTTCCACTTCCATTTTCATTGGCACACAACCAAACAACTAAGGGGAAACAGGCAGTGCAGGGCCCCCACCCTGGCTCTGAACATATTTTCTTCTATTGTAGCTGGTTCCCTCAATTTCCCAGATCAATCAGAATCTACTAGACTCACTGCTGTGATAAAGTCAATTGCTGTCAGGAGATAGCATATCGTGTGCTAGACAGATCAAGAGTGGTCAAAGCTTTTAGTGGCAGTGATAACCCAGCAGAAATAAACACCTACTGAATTCCAGAGTAAAATAGGGGACAGGGACAGTACAGAATATCTGGAAACACATTGAATTTCTAATGGTCTCCATATTGTGCAAATATACTTCTCTGAGAGCATGAAGAACATCAACTCTGATCGTTCTAGGGCTATAGTAATATTTTGGAGACTGGTCGTATAACAAAGGAGGATAATATCAATACTTGGATGATTCCATTTGAGAACTGGTTAGGATGCTAGCCTTTAGAGACTGTGAGATCAGTTCCCTAAAATGTCCGGTCTGAAGCCTCAACAGCTTTTGAATGAACTGAGCACCCTAAACAGCACGCCTAAATCAGTATGAAATTACAGTACATTTCTGTCCCTTACAAAAATGATTGAGAGTCACACTGGGGTTTATGTATTTCTTTGTGAATAAATAAATAATAAAAATCTCTAAAGGCATGGCCATATTATATAGTTGTTTCATCAGCAAGTGTAGATCAACTTGTTCTATCTTGGTTTWCTGGAAGTCTGCTGCTGGTTTACCTCTGTTCATGGTAAATGCTTCCTGAGTCAGTAATTTACTATTCTCACTTCTGCTTTTCTAAGCTTAACCTCAAATTTGAAAATGAAGCTTTGCTCTTCCTGATTTTTAGTGCATTATTACTCCTACTGACTTCAAGCAGACCCTGGCAGATAATTTTGATTATCGTGTTTGAAACAGGATGTACTAGCACCTGTTTTCTCTTGACTTATTTCTAGTGTTTGTAGCACCAAAACTAGTATGTAAGAACTGTTGTATTGGCTCACACATAAGATAGCCTAGTGCTCCGTCTCTAATGGTTAGTTTCCCTTTCCTACACATACATTGGCCACCTCTAGTGTAGTAAATGAGACATGCCCAAGACCATTCTCTGGTGCTGAGTGCTGAATTAACTCAGTGTCCCACATTCCTACTATAAAAAGCAGGGTAGCTGTATTCAAGTTGCATGTTGGGAATGGTCCCTGGCCTGTGCTAGCTGCTGAACCACGTCCAGGAACTGTTTGGACAAATGCTAGCTGGGCTGGCCAAAGTCATGCTGCAGGTCATCCTAGCAATTAAACACTACCAACAATAGAGTTCCAGAGTCGGGGACCGTGCTCTGGAGCTGTTTGCTTTACCCATCAACATGTAGCTATTAAGCCTTTTCCCAATCAGAAGTTGTTTGAGATTAGTTTCAAACCTAAGCCATGAGGCTTACAATCCCTCCCAGTTATGTTTCTTCTTTTTAATTATTATATATCTGGAGGTATTCTGAGATATTCTGGATACCCAGAGAAGTGCCTGTTGACTTTCTGAATTGTAAGTTCCCTGCCTTCATCGTTTTCATGTCAGTGAATTCCACAGCCTAACATTGTACCATATGAGAAAATATTTTACCTGTTTTTGATTTGCCACATATAACTTTATTAAGTGCTCTGTTCTTCTCTTACAAAACAGAAGAAARTCTAGTTCCAATTTTATGTGAGGAAAATTTTGATTTTTCAATAATTTAGTAAGCAGTAGGGTTAGAGTATCAGGGAGCAGCAATAATAAAGAAGTAACTTCACAGACAACAGGTACACTTTCATATATGACTGTACATACTAGCAGAATTTCATTATTCTTAGGTGCACCAACTGGTTCAACCATTTAAAGAATATGTTGTAAAACATACTGTATCAGCAAAAGAAGATGCGAGGCAAGTTGATATGGCTGGCCAGGACATAGTACTCTCTCTGTCTCCTGGCTTCAGTGGCCAAAAAAACCCAATCGTTGAATAATTTGTGAGAGCACAATCTTGTCTTTCATCAAATTATAAAAGGCTCTGCCAGGGTTATGTGCTATTTCCAGTCAGGAATATGGAGGCTTTAAATTCTTACTGGGTACAAGGAGTGCTAGGCAGATGATGCAATGGGAATGATGCAGAATGAGAGTCTGAACTGAGGTTTTAATAGTGCTTAAAATAGTACTTTTTCTTACAAATCAACAAAAAAAAGCCACACTTCCAAACTAAGAATAGTACAGAGAAATGCAAGATTCTTGCCAATTCCAGCTTTATTATATGCATGTGTGCAAAATGTATTTGGTTATATGTGGTGCAGTTTTAAGTAGGATACTGTAAAGCTTTACTCATAAAAAGTTTATGAGATTTTTCTCTCTTGAATTATGCTGAATGTGTTGCTGATGAGTCTATGCAGGTGGTTTCACACAAGCTGGTAGCATGTTTTTATCCTGCTGGGGATTCTATCTATGCCACACCTGTTAATATGAATAGATATTTTAGGAATGTTTTAGAGAGCTATTCAAATTGTTTTGGGACTCATTTTTRATGACTCATACTACACTGCCAGGTATTGTAGTATTCAGGAGTTTAACTGTTCAATAGTTGAAGAAACTTTAAAAAACCCAAAGGTGAGCTAAAATATCTGTCTCCACACAGAAATTTTCCAGCTTCAAAGTCTGCTACTGATGCCTTTGCAGAGCTGGAAGTTCATATCAGATCCCACTAGTAAAGGATGATGGGACAGGTTTGAACCCTACCCAGAGGAATATGATCCTGTTTTTCAGTGGGAAGGGCAGGGAATAAGAAACTTTGACGTTGTGACATTTTTAGAAAACCCATCACTGGATTAGAATCGAACATTGCCTTTCCTGGACTTTGCCTTTCCTGGACTTTAGGCAGAAAGTAATTTGGGAAGAAAATTCACAGATTGAAGGGAAATATTTCTGTGACAGTTTGATTTTAAACCCCTCAAATTAATTCAGTCATCAGCTTGAGTATCTAGAATATGCCCTGTGTGCTGGGAAGGAAAGGAAGGAAGAATATGGATTAGGGCGTGGACACTAGGCCAGATGTAAAAATGTTTCATGGGAATTATTTTGTCATATGGTCACCAGCTCTTTATAAGCAATGTGTGTGTCAGAGAGTAGATGTCTCCCTCTCTCTCTGCATGGATGTTTGCATATATTGGTCTAGTTGTTACTCCTTTCCATAAGAGGAAAAGGAAATGATCACAACTAGAGAGAATGAGACTAGAGAGAATAGCATGGTGGTCTTCACCGCTCAGATTTAGGCAATGCCTCCTCTGATTTCGTACGCCAGCAGCTGCAGAGTCATGCCTGCCTCCTATTCTGTTTGTCAGACCTCTTTGAGGTGAACACATGACCTCAAAGCTTCAAATGCAGGATGCAAATGCACCACTATGCAGGAATGGACTTTAAGAGTTTCCTGAATTTTAAGTCCTTGCTTAAATCCAGATGATATGAGTGAGATTTTAAGACAAGCTCAAGTATTTTATCAATTTAAGGCTATGCACACGGTAGAAATGCTGAGGTATTATTATTACAATCAAGGGTTAGGTACATTCATACACAATCACAATCATATTTCCAACCAGCAGAGTTCAGCCCTGTCTAATCTTATTGGCAGGCGCAAATATTTGTGCACACCAGGAAAATAATCTCATTTCCCTTTTATTTTTTGCAGAGATGATCATTTTATATTGCTTTTGTCCTTTTTTTTAAAGATTTCATTAAAATATAATTTGGATGCTTAAATAGCTAGGATTAGGACTGTCTGTTTAATTTGAGGATTACAACACATGCTAACATTGAATTATATGTTGTGTATAGTAATTTTTATAAGAGCCAGTGTAATGTAGCAAAATGAGTATCTTTTGGGGAGATAAACAGCTTTTACAGTTTGGGAAGTAAGTAAAGAAGTAGAAATGAACTTGCCACAGCTCCTCATTTGCAGTTCCTCAAACAGAACTTTATCACATTGTGGGCTGTGCAGAGAGCAGACAATATGGTTTAAAGTGTTCAGAGGCTTCACTGTGTGCCATGTTTAATTAACAAGTTTAATGTTTTGTATTAAAAATGGTATAGGTCAAATCTTACAACTGACAGTGAGTAAATAGAGCGTTCCTTTATGTCCAGAAGGAATGACTTGTGGCAGCTCTTTGCAACCAATATATTCACAGTTTCCATATAGATATTTATGTACGACACGTCCCCTTAACCTCTGAAATGATTTTTTAAAGAGAAGAAATGCAAGCAGGGATGGGGCTGGCTACTGCTGAGACCTTTGCTATACT
This sequence comes from Apteryx rowi, assembly GCF_003343035.1. Taxonomy (NCBI): domain Eukaryota; kingdom Metazoa; phylum Chordata; class Aves; order Apterygiformes; family Apterygidae; genus Apteryx; species Apteryx rowi. Next base: position 112,862 of record NW_020451085.1, on the reverse strand, counting down.
ATAGCTGTTCTGGGTTTAGTGTTTGTGTCTTGTGTTGAAATAACACAGGTTTGTTTGTTCTGTAGCTGTTCCAGCCCACCCACATTTTGGTGGTTTGGCCCTTCCTCTTGCTTGTCTGCAGCAGGTGTGTCCATTACTGACCTCATTCACCCATCTATTTCGAGTCGTAAATACGTTTGACCTAATGTTTGGCCATATCTCTGTAGATTCTGCCTAAAGCCCCTGTGTTATGGGATCCTTGAAATAGAAAAAAGAAAATGACAAGCATTTTATTACTTATAACAAGGCAAGACTTCTTCTTGCCCAGTGTCCGTCAAAACAGGTATTTTTCACACTGTCACTATGAACGATTGTAAGGTTTCACTTCTGTTTTAGGCTTTGCCACACGCTTGCTGTGTGTATAAGTGGCTAAGTCACTTGACCTCAGTATGCTTTTCTCTTACTTAGTCCAAAATGACAGTACTTTTAAGCACTTCCTTTTTTAATGTATGCAGAGTGCTTAAAGGTTCTCAGATGTCTACATAAAAGCAAATTATTAGTAAATCTGTATTGCTATTTTTATATCTAAAACATTAAGTACTGTAGCTAAGATTTTCTGAAGCATTCAGGGTTGGCATAGTTCTGTTAGACAGGGAAGGTTTTATTGTTCACTGGTATAAGAACAGAGTTAACATAAATTGTTGTTCTTCTTTTTTTTTTTAATCTATCCCACAATTGCATAAATTTATTCCAGAATATTTTCATATGAAAGCTGTCTCGTCTACACGGAGAAGCAGAGTTAAACATCATCTCTAAATGAAATCTTGTAGTTTTCTATCTTACTTTTACCAGGGAGCCTTTCAATGGATTGTTTAAAACTACTGAGAATGCTAATTCAACCAACACAGGCTCTTATTAGCATCCTGTGCCACTGCCTACACTTTATGTAGTCATTTACACTTCTGTCCAGTAGAAAATGCCGCACAGAAGACCAGTTGAATGCTACAGTCAATGGGTGGAAGAAAAAAATCCCTATGCAAGGTGTAATTTAGTGTGAAAATAAACCAGATAATATATGAATTACAAGAACAGACACTGACATTTCTCCCTAGAGAGTTTTCTTTAGAATGTTTTATTCTGATCCTAACCTTGACAAACTTTAAGCCTTTGGGGCTGAAATAGGCAGTGTCCCAAGCTTGATTGCTTTTGCTGTTTTAAAAAAATTCTTGGCCAAACAAAATTTGCTGTCCAGCAATTTTTCAAGGTTGGATAAGAGTAAAAGGGAAAACAGGTGGAGAGGTAGAAGTTGAAAGTCTTGTCTGAGAGGTAAGTGCAGAAAATATAATGGGATGAAAGGTGAGGTATGGGGGAAATGATGACCGTGGAGAGAAGTAAGGAAGAATGAGAACAGGAGTTAGAGGAAAATATGAATATAAGCACAGATTTTGGGAGCAAGTGCTGGAAGGTGGTGGACATATGAGAAGAAATGGAAAAAGAAAAATGCAAATTTATAGGAAGAGGGCATACAGAAGGTTTCCCTGCAAATCTGGAATTCCGCTTTGGTGTTCTGGGTGTCTGTGTGGAGTTCTGGACATTGGAGTGTCTGAATGTGTCTTCAGCTGCCCACAAATGGTTTGTGAAAATCACTTTCACATTGTGTATGTCAGTCCCCACAGATGAACTTACTTAATTGATTCAAGTGGTGGAATTCTGTGCTGTGGCTCTAAAGAGACAAAATCTGTTGATGGGACAAGGTGGACTATTAATTTTGTTCCATGGGATACCGTTTCTATTGTGGTTTTGTGTGTGCTTGTGTCTGTTTGTATGGTACGATTTTTACTTAGTCACATACTGTTTCAGCTAGGCCCTTGTTTTAGGGCCTCAGATRATTCAGAATGGTATGGGAAAGAATAATGTAGGACACACTTTGCAGAAAGTAAAAGGCATATATGTGAAGGTATATATGTGAAATAGACAGGAGAGTAGTAGAAGAGTGGGAATGGTATGCTCTCGTGGTTAGGAAAATTGGCCACCATGAGAATGGGATTCTATCCCTGCCTTTACCAATAAGTTCCTATTAATGATGGCCAAATTGCTTTGACCAAAATTTTCCATTGGCCACTGACTTTGGATTATTTGAATTTTCTACAGTGGGACAGATTGGCAGACTGCTCTCCCAGCTGCAGTTTAAAATCATTGGTAGTGTGCTTTGGACATATAAAATGCTATACAAGTACTAAGTGCTGAGAAAAATCAGTATTCTAATATCAGTATGCTAATTTCTCAGATTGGGAACCCAAAATCCATGGAAAATTTTGCCATTTTTGCACACTGTCTCTGTGCCTAGCTTTCTCTTTACAAAATGGACATGTTAGACAGGAAAAAGCCACTTCCTGAACAGCTGCTGAAGTCAATTAACATTTGTGAATCACTCGGATAACACTGGTGAAAGCTCTAAAACACTCATGAGGAAATTATTAATTTTCCTTTTTAGTATAATGTCATATTAAATTTTTAACAATTCATTTATTAAATGAAGCATGAGTCCTGTAGAAAAAATAATGTGCAGTTATGGAATGAGCACTGTATACCAGGGTATTCACATGGAGAAAACAAATGAATCGCCAGTGAAACTTTCAACTTGAGAAATGTTGACCTTGAGTGCTTGAGTTTACTGTATTGGGAGGGTGTTTATGTTACATTTTTAGCATATTCAGAGGAGAAGGAAAGGTGAAGTTTTTCTTGATAAAATATATTTACAGAAAGATTTTCCTGTCATCTGGGCGATAGCAAAATTCTTGATGAGCAAGTTTTGTCTATGGCAGGGTTCCTGACCAAGAATATCATACCTCAATTTATTCCCATTAAAATCAATAAAATATTTCATATTGCTTGCAGAAATGTTTGTGGTGTGTATTGCAACAAGTATTTGGTATCCACAGTTCAGAACTGCTTTGGGCCAATGGGATTGCAAAATATCTGTCATCTTTGGCTGACAGCCTAAGGTTGCCACAGCAATTTTTCTCGTTAATGAGTAAAATAGGTGGTGTTTATAGAAAAATAACTGTCTCATGAGAAGCTGTGCAAAAAGTTCCATTCAAAACCATTCTGTTTATATATAGTTTTGTTGTTTGTTTTCTTTTCTTTTTACTTACTACTGTGGACATGTGCATGAAAACAGGATATTTCTCCTTCAAATTGCAGTCGCGGACAGAATAGCCACTATGCCAAAATGGAGCCAAGCCACTTCAAAACAGTAAACTACTCTGCTCGCCAAATCTTTCTTCTATGTATGCAAAGTTTATAGCACTTATTTTCCTACCTAAATTTAGGGAGTGTTTTTTTGCATTAGTTCTGTAAAACCAGCAAACCAATATGGATATGATAAAATGATAGTGTAATAGTAAATGTATGAGAAGATGAAATGAGTAAAGTAACAACAGCATAAATAACATTTATGTTTTAGTATTCACAGTGACAGGAGAGATAAAAGTATTTTTGTTATGTGTGCTGATGTTTTTTATTTACACAGCTTAGAAACCACGATAAATACTCAAGAGAGAAATAAATAGAAGAGCTAAGTCTTATTTTGGCTGATGGTAATCAGTAGAATTAGTAAACACAGCCTTCCTTTAAGGGTGGTTGTGGTTTTTGTGATGCCCAAATTTGACTCTTCCAATCCCAGGCTGAATTTAATACTCTACCAATTAAGAAAGATAGACTAGACATTACTTTTACTGATAAACATCATATTTCTTCTGGTAGCTGTAAGTTCAGCAATGTTTTATAATGCCATTAAGATATATTTTAGGGGTCCAGTGCTTACTCGGTGTACATTAGCACCTGTGTTCCTGTATGCATTCACATCACCTGAGGATCCAACCCGAATGGCTTAGTCCTTGGCTCCAGGTCCATCTGGGTGCAGCTGCAGGCTCCTGATTGCCCAGATAGTCGGTGCCATTAATTTCTCTGGCAGGAATGAGCAGGAGAGTGTGTGTGGCTTGCTGCCACATCCTCAGCGCCTGTAGCCCTGGTACTAGAAATACCGAAGGCGGGAGCGGGAATGGGAGAGCGCCACCACGAGAGGCAGCCCACGCCGGAGCCACCTGCCAGCTGCTGGGCCTTCTGGAGGCTCGCTTGCCCTGGGCGAGGAGACCGCAGCAGCTCCAAGTGTGCTTTTCCGCTTCCTCTTCCTCTCAGCCTAGGGTGGTTCCCTGAAAACCGATACGCGTCTGGGCAACATCCCTTGGAAGAAGCCTGTCCTCTGCTTGTACAACTGCAGGATTTATATTCACTGTACTAATAAGTGAATTTTCCCTCTCTGGTTCATAAATGGAACAGCAAGATTTCGGGATAGGTGAACCTAGTCCTCTGATTGTACAGATTTTCAGAGAAATTAGCGTGGACAGGCTTCTGCCTACACTACATGGATCATGTTTTCCAATATCATGAGTGCCACAGCTTCCCAAAGCTACCAGTAAAACTTTAAGACAATCTATTTTTCTTATTTATTTGACTAAATAAGTATTCCACAATTCTGTTCTATTGTATACAGCCAGCATTTGGCTCTGAAAGCCCAATTACTGAATAATCTCTTTATCTCCTTGCAGCCACATGACTTCATGATTTGCTCATAAAAAAATAATAAAAACTCTGCAGAATGTATGTGAGGACTCCCCTCTCGGATGTAAACTGCCTCTTTTTGGACATGCCAGTTCACAGCACAGAAGGGGTCCTGTATAAACTGTAGAAATAGGGTATGATCTGAAGAAATGTGGTGAAGTTGAGAGCACAGCCCAAAGTCCTACAAGTTACCGTGGCAGAACAAAGTTTACTTTCATAAATAAATACCGCTCTGAAAATTAACTTGCCTTAGGTGACAGTTATCTTTTGTGTGAAATAACCTTCCTTGGGGGTTGAGCAGGTGAGAATTGTCCCTCAATATCCCTTCCCTTGCAGGAATTGTTTTATAGACTTCATCCCACACTACAGTCAGGGTCTATTTGCTAAGGCTGAATACCATACAACCATGAGTTAGCTACATCAGGACTGAAACAGCAGAGACATCAAGGGTACTCTGGAGGAGTTTGTTACGTCTATGCCAATTTTATGGCTACTTATTGCATAGTTTGACGCTTGAAAACTTTTTTAGTTGTTTTTAGCTTAGGCAAATAATAATGCATGTTCATATTTTCCCATCCTTTTTCACACTGTTGTAGTGTTTATGCAGGATTGTGGCCCAATGAAATGTTTTCAAAGTAATTCAGCATAGATCTGGGCAGAATTTAGTTTCTTTTGTTATCTTTTGGTCATCTTCAGTTTCCACCAAAAGTGTTTAGTGCTGCTTTGGCATATTGTTACAGATTTTAACAGCAGGCAGATCACAGTAATAATATGCTATAATACATGAAGTAAATGTATGATAGAAAAGTAAATATAAAACAAACAAGAAATACAGTCTTGGGGACTAAATGGGCCTGAAATTTGCATGCAGAAGCAATGCTTTGTAGGTGAGCAAAGGAGTATGAGGAATGGGATATGAATTTCTTAGAGTCTTACTGCCACAAATATGTCAGTGGTGCTGAGTCAGCATGGGAAGAGTGCAATAATTTGCTGCTGATTCAAAAACCGGTAGCTCACTGCTACCCTTCTGGGTGATGTGGAGGGTGTTTGCCGGAAATGTTGATGACTAACCTTTAAGAACTCTGGAGAATTCTAGCTACTTTCCGTGGCTCTTCAATTCTTCTGTTGTGCTGTTGCATTCCAGTGGCATTCCACCGAAAACAATGGCATGGCGCAGAGTCACTGTAGTAGTCAGCATCAGTCCAGCAGCCAAAAGATTTAAATGTTACCAGTCATTTTTTTAAAAGTTTCAGTTAAAGAATTCATTTACACTTGAGAATTCAAAAATATTGCTTTTGCATTGTCATTTTTTGCACAACAGGTTAGTATGTATAGCAAATATATATTATATGCACAAATGAATATTTAGCAGTATAGTATACACTCCTTTTGTGAAGGATTTCATCTATAAAATATTATTTTACTGTCTTGTTTCTCCAGCATTTTTGCCTGCTAAAAACCAGACCCTTTTCTTCCTTTCTTCCTCCCATCTCTGTTTATGTTTTTCTGTGTAGAAATAGATTAAGTCATTGTATGGATGATTAATTTCCTGTTAAATTATCTCTCTTCCTGACCTCCAACCTTTCTCTGTTTTTATTGCCAGCTCATGGATGTTACGACTGTAGGGTTGTGCTAACTGACCCCTCTGGAGTTTTCACTTCTCCATGCTTCCCCAATGATTATCCCAACAGCCAAGCATGCAAATGGATCATCCGAGCACCTCATGGATTCATCATACAGCTAACGTTCATCGATTTTGACATTGAAGAAGCGCCAGGCTGTATTTATGATTCACTAACATTAGACAACGGAGAGAGCCCAATGAACCTTTGTGGCATCACTGCCAAAGGATTATCATATAATTCTACTGGAAATGAAATGATTGTGTCTTTTAAAAGTGACTTTAGTATCCAAAAGAAAGGTTTTAATGCCAGCTATATACGAAGTAAGTAAACCTAAAGCATTTCATCCCTCTTACAGCTAAAATGTCCTGTTGGAAGGAAATTTCCGATAAGGATTAGAATGACACTTTCTAAAGGAACCAGAAATGTTCCATGAGAAGGGAAGGGAAGACAGGAGGTGAAGAGACTTCAAGATAAAACAAAAGAGTGTTCTTACATATATTTTTAACTAATTCTTTTTTTGTGGATGAAAATAATTTATTCTGGAATGTGACCTCCTCAAGTGCATTAGAAAAATATTTCATCTGCAAAGATTTTAGGCCTAACAGTGCCTCTTTCTGCAAATTTATGCTGGATGGTTTTGAAGCAGGACACCTCACCTTCATGCCAGCCTACCTGCAGAAGGACATAGAAACATGAAGGAGAGCACCAGAGAGAACTTAAGTCAAGCCAGAAACAAGGCCAGCCCAGACCTCTGGCCCAGTGAAACTCCCTGCAGTGGGGAGAAGTTTATGCAAAAGGCAGAACTTTCTCAGGGCTCCTTCCAGCCTCTAGAATAAACTCTCTCAGGGATGAAGCATCTTTGCAAACTTGCTACCTTTCATTCTTGTTCCTTGACCTTTCTTTCTCTTCCATAAATGCATATCAATGCTTAGATTTTAAAAAGCCTAACAACTACTAAACAAGACACTCTTCTGCCCATGCTTTCTCCTCTGGGAGAAGATGAGACTACAAATAACTGCTAATAACTTGTTGCTTAAGACATTACCAGAAGTTGCTTGGACATGACAGTAAAGAACTGCAATGTAACAGAGAGAGTTAGGATGATTGCTGGCAGGCCCCATATGTTACTCTCCATTCACTCCACTTGAAGTTTATAGTTTACAATTGCATACTCTCAGAAGGCTTCCTTTTTGTTGAAGTCATACACCCTAACTTGGATACTAGTACTGTATTAATCATTTATATTATTTTATCACACTTACATTCTTTTGGTTGATTAAATGCTGTACAAACACAGAACAGGCAGGTTTACAATTACCTCTTTAGCCACAAACACATCTTTCTTATGTAAAAAGTTATTTAAATATTCATTAAACATACAGTATTATTTAAAATAAATAATAAACCCCAGAAATTATAAGACAAAATGAGTCCTGATTATGCAAACAAAATTTGTGTGCAGTTCTGAAAGAAAAATGGAATTACTGTATCAGGGGAGCTAAAAATGTTTCTTTCCATTCAGACCCTTCATTGCTGACATAATGAGTTTAGTAATAATTCTGGGAGCACTGGTTCTTTTCTGGAGGGGAAAGTAAATTTTCTGAAAGGTTTCTTTATTTAAAGATCTCAACTCTTGCTGTACTGTAAAAGTCATAAAATCATGCGGATCATAAGTTGTATCAAATCAGATTATGCAAAATTATTTATTTTGTTATTCCTCTTTGATATCTCATTTTTTGATTATGATTATAAGCAATAAGGTGACTTATAATAGGAATCAAAAGATGGAATATTACCCTCAGATATGTTCAATGAGGGAGGAGGGGGCCATGGATATGATCAGAGAACCATTTGTGTATATATACATATAGGTAATGTATTTTTATGAAAGCAAAGATAAATTACCTCCATGCCAAGTTGATTAGTACCTTACCTTCATGGATAGAACCACTACTGTTAAATAGTTTGGGAAGATGTTCTTACGTTTTGAATAAGAAGGCTATTATCCAATGTGAGTAAAGGTATCAGTGACCTTCACCAGTGATTTATATTTTAGTGTTTCATATATATATTCATTCAGGCACTCCATGTTAAGGCCCGCTGTTAGGTTATCTAGACTAGGGTTGCTGACTTTTGATTCATTACTACAAATCTTAACTAACATCTTGATTTTGACCTTGGCTGCCAGAAGAGCTGGCTATGTGCGTCTGAAACAAATTATAACCACAGGCCGTATTCTGCTTATTGCCCACAGCTGTGCAATTAAACTGAGTTCAGTAGATAGTCACAGACAAAGATCATGGCAATGTTTAACCTGGCAATGGATACAGAAATGCAGTCTGGTAAAGGGATGATAATGTACTGCTTTCCTTTCATAAAAACTAAGTTATAGAAGTATGTAGACAGGAGAACATCAACACACACAAAAATTATAAGACATCTGTGTGATGGATGTCAACCCTACAGTCTGTTGTCCTTACTTACAAAGAATTCCCAAACTATCAGAGGGAAATCTACATCCATTCACTTCAGGCAGGTGAAATAGCATAATCCAAGGAGTTTCAAAGCTCCATTGTCAAACGGAAACGATTATTATTATTGCCAACATCATGCATAGACAAAATCATGAATTTCTCCCAGAGAAGGGGGAACTTTAATCCAGTGTTACACTTACAGTACTCGTACTTTCTTTCATTTCTCAGCAATGATCTTAKGTAAATAATAAAATTAAATAGTTGATCCAATTTTTAGTCTGACAAAGTAATACAAATTTGGAATGTTAAGGACTGTTTGAAGACTCATGGCAGTTTGCTATCTAGAAATGGCATTTAAAAAGACATTAGTAGTACAGCTTAATATACAGTATGTACACAGGGCAAAATATATATGGGGAAAGGCAAATATAAATGAGTAAATGAGTTTGGGGAGGGGACTGACTGAGAATAGAACAGCTTTTGTGTGATTGCTAGGTTTTATGTAGCAGTGGTTCCAAGGGAAGGTTCACGTGGTGCTTCCTGTTACCCGTAACAAGTTGGCTGCCCACACAAGCGCTGACTCTCCTGATTGTTACCTGCTGCAATGCAGCAAGAGCGGATAGATGGGCCTTATCTTCAGCTGCAGTGAATGAATGCAACTTTACTAGTCTCAGTGGAATACACCAACTTACACCAGCTGAAGAGCTGGTGTGTTAAATAATTTTCAAGTAATAGTTAAGTGCATACGTAATAGCTCCACTCRCAAGTAGAAGTTACTCAGTCACCAGAAGGAGCGAAAGGAGAGCCAACAGACCTCTGTTCATACAGCAATGCTTGAGACAATGTGTCATGTAAAAATTAGCACACGGATGAGTAGTACTGTCATATCCCAGATTAAAAGCGCAGTTCAGTGCAGTATTAATAAAAACTTTCAAATAGGCATTTGGTGTGTAGACACTTGCCGACCTCATTAACGTTGGTGCCTTTCCTCCAGTAATACTGAAAGGGTGGTTGAAAGCAGAGAAACTAGAAACAGCAGAAGCCACTGCTCAGGGCACTGAACCATGTTGAAAAGCTGTCAAAGGGTGGGAAAGCAGGTTTCCCCACAACTGATTGTAAAATACAGTCTAGCTACTCCTTGTTGGCTTATGTGTAAAGAGGTGTATGTGATGTGAGACAGCGAGCTGAAAGGGAAACAAGTAAGGTGGGGTCTCTAAAAAGAAGCAGAGGCAGACTTCATGTCATCACAGTACTCCCATAAAAGCAGAAGCAGATTTCAGAACAATAAACTGCCTGTTGCTGGTTGCTCCTGCTGCGTCCAGGCTGCCAAGACTTTTGTACATTTTTCATGAGGAAATAGCAGTGTGTCCAAAAGAAGCCTTGTTTATTATAGTCCAGTTATCTTCCTAACAAATAGTTTAACATAATCCTGTCTATAGTCTAACCACTTGGATGGTAGACCATGGATATATGTATAGTCTCCCTTAGAGAACAACCAGTTTCTCAAATATTAACATCTGATATTCATCAGAATGATGACTGGCTGTGTAACAGTAATCAGGACAGAAATCTGCTCTTAATATCGATGGCAGGATTCCGGTTTTTTGCACGTGTGCAAAATACTTGTCAGTTTTGTCCTTTTGCTGAATGGGGAAGGTTTCAGTGTTTAAATCTGTTCAGATGAGTGCTGCAAAGTTAAGTGGGCTTGTTCAGGATCAGCGCAGTATTCTCATTGTTTGCTTTTCTCCTTATACTGTTTAAATAGGACCAGGTGTTCCATAACCTTCCTGACCACCCTAACACAGGCTGCATGGTTCTTGTATGAATGAGCTTTCTTCTTTTTCAGCTCCTGAATTCTTATACTTCTGGCACATTTTGGAGCATCTTCCATGTTACATAAAGAACCTTACAGTATAATTAACCCATGAAAAAATGCCCTTGTTTTCAATGGAAAGTTTAACGCATCTTCTATCTATAAACTTATTACAGTATACTTTTGCCCTTGGGAAAGGAAAAACTCTGTGAAGTAAATCCAGTAACTATGAAAGCCCAGTATTTCCCCCTCTTCCCACCCATTTCTCCCCTCTTCCCTCCCCAGTTGCTGGGTTTGCAAATAATGGGCAATGCTTTGTGTTATTTAATTATGTAATATATTGGACCAGTTATTTCCTTGTGTGTATCCAAAGTGGTAGTTTGGAGCTCAGAGTCTTTGCAAACGATTGGCAGAAGGAATACACAATACCGTAGAATATGTGGAATCCTTATAGTGTATACATCTATCCTTTCCTAAACATGGCATGTCAGACACCATTCCCTCATGTATCTCACCCTTTCAGATTTAGGGGATTTTATTTCATTCTGAGAAGAGAGCAGGTATGACAATTACTGTATGTGCCATGGTGTCACTTAAAGATCCCAATGGAGACCAGGCATTTACTGTGGCAGTTGTTCTTCAGGCCTAGCAAAAAACAGTTTCTGTTCCAACATATTTGCTATCACAGWATATGAGAGAGGAAGCAGACATTTACTGGAGATGCAGTCTGCCACAGAATCATGGAGGCAGAAGTAAAGCCAAGGTCTGCTGAGACCTTGTCGCTCTAGACAAGACTTTGTGTCACTGTACCTTTTGATACCATTAATATACTCATGGAGAAAAAGCTGAAGTCGTGATGCTGTTTTCTACGTTTGGTGACTGTCATTTTTGCCAGTACAAATGAGAATAGCAAATAATGATTAGAAATGGAATAATTCTGCCAATGCTTAAATACCTTTACTGCAGTGTATGTTTGCAAGAAGACTAGCCACTTCTAGATACTTGTGCAAAATCCAAAACTGCTCACTTGCAACAGTGAACAGCTTGGATATAAATATTCATGAACACACGATTGCAGTATTCAACCAGAAGGCTGCTGGGGATAAAATGAAAAGATGCCTAATGCTTTGCAGAATCCCATTAGCTGAATTCAGGAACAAAAGGCTTCAGTTTGCCAAGGAATGTAATTGAGGCTTTCTTCTATTGCGATATTTAAAAGATGTAAGGCATGAACTTCATTGGTGTAATGCAGTCATGCAGGCAAGTAATTAAAATAATAGATCATAAAAGCAAGTCAAATTATATATTTCAAATAGCTGGTTTATTGCAGTGCCTAATGCACCCTTACTTGATGAGTGAATATTAATTTTATAAATGCTTTGTTGAATAAAGTGAGCTGAGGCAGATTTGGAAATTAGTAGGTAATATTTCTTAATATTGTTCTAAAGGCAACTTCAGGAATTGTTAGTTATGTATAGCACTGCATTCTCCATGCTATTCAAAAGGATTTCTTTAGTTGAATGCATTCCCAAGCTAAGTTCCCCTCAGTGTGTGCTATTGGTTTATTACAGTGATAAAACCCACCTAATGAATGTTTGATTTAATGATACTTTAGTCCCTGTCATTAAACTTTTGACAGTCTGCCTTTAATTCTATCTGATGAATTTTTTTTAAAAAAGATTTTTGTCTGCTCTTGGTTCTAGTTGCCGTGTCTCTGAGGAATCAGAAAGTCATCATTCCCCAGGTTCCCGACGTTGACACCGTGTCTGTGGCAGATACTGTCTCAGTCCCGGAGCTCAGCCAGTTTACGCTGTGCTTTGAAGCAACCAAGGGAAGCAGCGATGACAATGATGACTGGAAGGTTTTCTCCTACAGCARTGCCTTGTCAGCAGAATTCTTCAGTTTCGGGAAGACCACAAAAGGCCATTTTCTGTCAATCTCAGGCATTGAATGCATACTTGAGAATGCGCTGCCCCGAAATGCAGAGTTTTTCACAGGAATGTTTGAACAGCTCTGTGTTGTAGGGGATAGCTTCTCTGGCAGTATAGGTGTATATGCCAAAAGAATCTATCATACAATATACTGTCCAGGTATCTTTGGCAAAGTTATCCCTGGAAATGGGAGACTGGTGCTGGGTTCTAACAGCAATGAAATAAGCTCTCTAAATGGGGACATTTATAACTTCCGCCTTTGGAATTTCACCATGAATGCGCAAGCACTGGCCAACCTCAGCTGTGATGTGAAAGGAAACATTGTCGACTGGGAAAATGAATTCTGGAGTATTCCAACTTCAGCACTGAAAGCTGAAAACAATTTGAGTTGTGGTGAGTATGTCTTGCCAAATCTTTTTTGCTTATTTTCCCCTCACACTTCTGCATTGTGCTGAAAATATGATATACCAGCTAGGAAAAAGAAAAAGTACCTTTCTTAGACTTTAGCTCTTTAGCTCAACTCTTACCTACACAGAGGCTTTGAAAGGGGATAATGTTGATTCCCAGAAGAAAAAAAAATCCCTGAAGTATATTGAGTTGCTGGTTGAAGTAATTCACAGAAAAAAGTTCTTGCTAAACAGTTGCTTATTAGCATTCTGCTCATATGAAATGAGGGCCACAGGAAAGTTCCTGCTAACCTCAAGTTACTCTACAGTGATCTCTAGAGAAAACTTTTCTTGAACTGATCGTTGAGTGAATGTTTTTGTATCTGCCCTTTGGCCATTTAAGGAGCACTTCTTAACATTGTGCTGTGTACACAGAGAGCCAGTAAAAGCAGCTGCAAAACAATAATGCATACATGATGGAAAACTATGAGGAAGAATTAAATTAGAGGAGGCAGATAGAAAGGAAGAGTTTTAGATCAAAATATTTTTTATCTTCCCATTGACATATTTTCAGCCCTTCTTTAAATTGTTAATTATTGAAGGTTTTTCTTCCTGTGGATTACTCCAGAAGATAAATTCTAATATGTAGTCCAACTTATTCTCATTCCATGATTCAGACACTTGTTGATTCGCAGAAGTGCCCAGGAATAATTTTTATATATGTATGTGTTACATGTAGTTGAAATTTTTCTCCTGGAAATTATTTTCTATTAAAAATTACTCAAAATTAAAAAATCTTTGACAGTTTGGACCAGCCTTTTATTTAAAAAAATTGAGTGAATAGTTTTGCCTAGATAAAACTTTAGAGATATTTAGATAATTTTAAAATGCATAGTAGAAAACCTGAATCATGGCCAGCAGTAGCCTATTCTGTGCACATATGATGTTAGTGAAAATCTACTGCTGCAAAACTCCACATCAGCACAGTTTGAGCCCCTCTAGTGTAGCAAACATACATTTGTTAAAAAAAAAAATTGTTTACTCAAAGTAAACAATTACAAATCCTGGTTCTCTCTGAACCACATGGGGTCTCTCAGTATCTGATGTTGTCCTCTCCCATTTTGCCTTCTTGGTCCCCTAAGAAGTTATTATTTTCTTAAACCATAGTTTAAATGCAAACCTCTCCTCACAGAGCGTCTGTCAGAGTTCTGGGAATCCTTAGCTTAAAACAGAAGCTAGCATGATTGAGGCCTGCTAGTTGCTGTATCCAGTGGCTTATGAGGGAATAGTTTRCTGAAACCAAACAGTGAGATCTTCATTCACAGCTGGACTGACTGGGACAGCTCTCAGCATGCCTCTGATAAAAGATTTAAGCAATACCTGTATAAAAGCATGAGCAGCTAGATGCCTTAACCCATCTACTAGGACAAACAGAAGACTAATGTAAATGTTAATCATGACTGATGAGGGCATTCTGAACACAAAAGTTGCTTTTTCATCCGTATGAACTGACCTAACAGAAAGTACTTAATTTCCCAGAAAATCTTACTTCTTTTACACTGTTCATCAAGACTACCACAACACTCTTACTAAACAATCAGGAAAGACATGGGTAAATGCTGTGGTCTCGTCTCATTTTGAATGAAATATCTTGTCCTTCCTTTCTATTAAACACTGTACAGCCTTGTGGAACAAAAGTAATATCATTGCTATGTTCATAAAAATAATATACTTATTTGTTATACTACAGCACAGATTTATTCTTTGTGATGTCATTGTTTAGTGGTTTCCTTACAGCAAAACATTATTTTGGAAAATGTATGTCAGCATGATTATATTAGCAAGAACGTAGGCCCAGGTTTTTATACATGCTGCTTCATGTGTATCTTGTACATAAGCGTTGTTATTTCCTGTAAGGAAGCCTGGGAGAAAATTTTTGCTCCCTAGTCAGTCTTTTTCTTTCAAGGATGTTAAATAACCACTATGATACAGGCTTTCCCTAACCCGAAAATACTGGGTGCAATACCATTTCAAAAATTGTTACCAATCCAAGAGATTAAATTGTTAGATTTTTCTTCCCTTCATCTTCCTGAATAAAAGCCTTCATTGTAACCAACCTTTAACATAAAAGCTGATGAGTCAGAGTATCAACCATGAATAAACCACTGACAGTGGTGAGATTACTTTCTCTGATTGGGCTTCGTTTAGCCTCAATGGAAGGATTCATTTAGAAAAGATATTCACTCAGTTCCAGTAATGCTTTCCTAGGAAGCTGCATGTAACTTAAAGAAAAAAAACAAAAAACCAAGCATTTAGCAGTGAACTCAACATATTTGTGTTTGAACGACACTTGCATTTTTCAAGGGCTATTGTTTTCATGATTTTTCAGACAAAGCTTCTACAAGTAGACTTACTGAGCATAAAAACACTGGCAAATTGTTCCAGATAATCTTTTCATAGTTTTACCTTCTCCTCGTTTATTCCTTAGACTCATGATTTTACAGCTGTGCAGTCATCGTGGGGTGTTTCTGGAAGACTTGACAGGATTTTGTTTTTATTGCTGTACCTTAGCACTACTTGTATTTAAAGGTATATATACACTGCAGTATTCACAGCCTGGGTAGGCATATCCAAACTAATTTTGAAAGCAGCAGCTTAGATAGTGATAGCAGAGTAACCCCATCAATACAGAGCTCAGTGCAGACAAACTGATTGGTATTTAATCAGCTTTTTGTATGGATTTTGCAGCCTGCCATGGCTACACATGTAGCAGGATATGACCTACGCAGTTTAAGGCTAACTTGCCTTTATGTCTGGTCGTGACTGTAATCACAGCATTTTCTTCATGTGCACTTCATTCGAGTCCTTCATTCCCAATGGCTGGCATAGTGCTTAATTTCACTGGCAAATTTAACTTGGGGTGGGATCTGTCCTTAGGCAGCTGAAGGATGGATGTTTAAGGCTGAGCTAATTACCCTCAATGCTCTTTATGATTAGTGGAGTGAAAAAGGCTTTTCCAAAGGTCAGTTAATCTCACATTGAAATAGATGTCTCAGTTAAGTGAGATGGTTTATGCTCTATGAGTGCCCCTTTCTCTGGCTATAAAGAACGTCTAGCATGACAAGTGCCGATTTGGATGTCTGAGTTTTAGACATCTAAGGTAAGTGATATATATCACACACAGTATCCATAGTACAGCAGATCTGTATCTGCTGTTCACATAACTTGGCTTCATAAGGTGGCTTTTGCCAAGTATATGAACAGTTTTGAGATACTTATCTGCTACTGATAGAAGTATCTGTTTGCATCCAGATCGTTATGCTTTCCTGAGTGCATACTGAAGGAAGGACTAGTCTGGCTGGAATTCAACCTGATTAAAACCTTAAAAAATGTTATTTAATATATTGACTGAAAATATTCCCCTTTAAAGGGTACAGTCTTCTGACTTAGGTGTAAATGTAAATATGAGAATTATGTCAAAAGTGGATTTTTTTTAGTTTAACCAACTGAAATCATGATTTTTTAAAAAATGCTTACTGAAGAAAATATGATGGTCTGGAGATTTTCCAAGCCATCTTTCAGGTGATCTTTCACTGATACAGAAGCAAGAGGAGCAGGAACTTACAGCAGGTTTTGATACTGACTGTTTAATATTAGCAAATATATTTTGGAAAAAAAATCTGACCCATAAGTTGGTTATTCACTTAGAAGAAGCTTCCTGCAGTTTACTTTTATAGAAGTAAATAAATGTACCAAGGAGGTGGCTCATAAAATTTTCCTGTATCTCTTAAACCATTAAAAAAACTCCTGAGCTTTAATATCAGTAGAGGATCACATATTTTGAATTCTGCCCTATATTCAGTCAACAATGCATGTAATAATATCCATCCGATATGACTGCTGAGTTCAGACCCCAGACTTCATCTGTTCTTGCGTCACAGGAAATATGTTCATTGCTATCCTGACAAGCTGGTGGATGATGGCTCTTTAATTTTATGGAAAGATACRATGTTTCATGAGAGAACCTCACTGAACCAATATGATTTTGAAGTGGTGAAACTAGAGCCAAAAAGGCAACAGTCCCACTAGATTCAGATTCTACCATGCTGTATGGCCCCGTTATTTTCAACATAATGTGCAAAAGCAGCTGTATGTGCAGCTGAACCACTGGGATATACAAAGTGTAATTAATGCAGTTTCATGAGTTCTTTTTATGTTAACCATTCTTATATCCACTGTTTTGTTTCTAAATCACCAAAATGCATGCATGTAGTTATGAATAATTCAGTAAAGATATAGACTTGTAACATTATCTGTTTATTAATCATGCATGCCAGAATATTAATCATGCCCACGCCTTGGGCGCAGGAACAAATTTAATCACTATTTATCTACTTGGCATCTATCACAAGGCAGGTTTCTCAGAAGTGTGCAGTGGGCAGCCTGTACTACAACAGCAGAGTGTGATTACTTCTTCAAGGTGCCAGAGCACTGTTCATGAAGATTTCATAAGTTCTACAGCCATACTGACCCCTCCATTCAAAGCCGTTTCATGGAGTATACACAAATGGCACTCACTTAGTGGGATGTTTTTTGTTTATCTAAAGCTGTGGAGAGTCTAAAAAAAACAGCGAAGGATGTGTAAATGAATGCAGCTGGCAAGTCAGTGAGATTTTCATTCTTCTGATCACTTGGAAGCATCAGAAAATAAAGATATTTATGAGCAATTCTTTTGAGCAATATGGCATTATTAGTTTTGCAAGAGAGAAATCAAGAGAAGGACTATGTCACTGCAAGATATAATGTATTTTGAGACATGATGGTGTTATGTCCAGTAGCCAAATCTCTCTAATTATTTGTCTTTCTTATTCTTAAGGCTCATACCTAATTCCCTCCTCTACAATTGAACCAACAAGTTGTGCAAACCTGGGAAGCCTTTGCCAAGGTAAGAAGGCTGGGTCATTTTCACAGTTTCATCTTTGTTAAATCTTTATTTTCTTTGGTTTTGTTTTGATTCTGTTCACTTTTTTTCTTTCTAAAAGGCTGAACTGTAATAAAAAGTAGCAAGGAGAGGAATTCCTTAGCCTCATCAGATGTGTGGGTGTCCTGTACATGCAATAAGTGGAAAGAATGTGATCATTCCCTTGATAATATATTTTCCAAATAGTCTCCATTATATCAAAACTGAATTAATCTGCTGGTTTCATGCTTTCTCCACCTCTTTTCCTTCTGCACGTTTTAAGAGTAAACTATTAATCAGGATAGGAAGTGGGTACATCTGCAAATAAAAAATGAGCAGATGTAAATAAAGGAACTGATTATTATCCAGATTTTTTCCAACAGACTGCTGTGAGGCTTAGTACTTTGAGATTATCAGGTAAAAAGTTATGATCAAAATGCAAAATCTAGCAGCTGTTAGTTAATAAAACACTTGTTGCAGCACTTAGTGGTGGTTTAATAGTGTTAAGATCACCACATGTAACAACTCATTAGGTCTCTTGAAACGTCATCTCAGCTGAATGCAAGGAATAGGTGAACCCTAAAGATTTCCAAGCCATGTGAATCATTGGACATGCACGGCTAGTTAATTCCTTCAGCTCTGCTTAGAGGCTTAAATTCTACAAAAATGTCCCACGTGAACAACATCTGCCCATTTGCACAGAGCATTCATGAACACAGAACCTGCTAATGAGGTGATATGCTATGCTAAACTTGAATCACAGCAGCAGCTGCACCAAAATAATGTCAAGCTCTGTAAGCCCTTTTTAAGCTGAGTGGTAGAAGACAGAGACAGGAGAGAGTGAAATAAGAAAGGATGGAGGAGGGGAGTCTTAGATCACTTTCTAAATCAACATTTCCAAGTAAATCAGATTTAGCTTAAAAATAAAAAGCAAAATGCACTCCTGTTAGGAAGCCATTAAATGATCTAAAATAGTCTTTAGTGTACTTCTCCCAGATGTTCCTGAGGTAAATTTGCTCAGGGTCTTGGAGCATATTGTATTGATGTCCATAGGGAAAGTAAAATGCTAGTTATCATCATAATCTGATGTCAAACAGCAGCTTTCAGGCATCAGACTCAACAAGTGTAATGCAATCCAAATACTATTACTGATACGCCTTAGGTAAATATGGCAGCAACCATCATTCAGTATTAGTCTTTTCTACAGAAAAGATAATGCAGCCACCATCTAGAGGTGCTTGTCTGTACTCTTGGAAGAACTCTGAGAGATTTCTTCTATCAGAATGGCATGGTGTGTAAGGAGAGAGAATATCTTTAATTACGTCAACTGCTATGGCTGCAAAAACGAATACACTTTCAGACAAACAGGCCCATTTTCCTAAAAGCCTCATCCTTTTTTATAGCTTTATTAACCTGTCTAGTAGAAGGTATTACTTCTACTAAAAGATGCTGTCTTTCAAACTTGTCTTTTTTAAATCCTTAGACCATCACGCCTTCAATAAACACTGTGAGTACTTTCACTGGGGTAATACTAATGTTTCCTGACATACCTACCTTCTCTGCAAAGTGATTGGCAAAATGTCACTGTTGTTCTGTGTTTGTTCCTTTGGAAGTGTCAGATCAGTCCAGTTCATCATCATCATCATCATTGTCATCATCATTGTCGTAATAATGAAAATCATAAAAAAAACTGTCTGTCTATTTCTGTCAGCACTGCAGACTTACTCTAATCTGAAAAGTCAGTTTGGATTCTCTTTTTTGTTTGTTTGTTCTGTGTTGTGCAATAGCACCAGTAACAAAGGTCTGGATGCCAGATTATTTGTCAGCTACAGTCTGATGAAAGAGTACTGTTTTCTTTATCATGCGTATGATATTGTTTAGGATCTGAAAGTTAGTGCATGTTTTCATTCGTTGAAAGATACCTCCTTTAACAGTGTTGGTTGGAAGATAAAATCAGTAAGAAGGCTTAAAACTTGTTTCTCAAAGCATACAGTCCTGAACTTACATGGAGGAAGAGCTTTTTTATATTATAGGGTGTCATGCTCGCTTTCCTGGTTAGAACCCCTGTTTGCTGCAGCCTCCAACTCTTCCCTCTCTTTCCCTAGATATTTTCTCTCACTGAAACCTGAACATGAACCCACTCCCTAAGCTGAGATTTGAGTTTATAACTTTTAGACTCAGAGGCTAGAGTGCTACAAACCAAATTAAGCTAAGCTATTAGTGCCTTAAAGTACCATAGGAACCTGCACAGAGGTTTGTTCGTTTGTACTGCCATTTTGCTCAGTGTTTCCCTTCCTCCATCCATTCTGCTAAGTAAGGCATTACTTAAACATCTGACCAAAACAATGTTCATCAAAGTATTAATCCTCAACGATGATGTTGGGGACATCCCATAAGCAGACTGACAAGGGTACTGAAGAACATTGTGTCGGCTGTTGTTCCTAGCTGTCTTTCCTGTCAAGATTTGTTTAACTTCTCTTTCACATTTTCGTACTTCTTTCATTGCAAGTACTTACTCACTTCCAAGAAGGAAACTGAAACTTAGCTCACAACTTTTGATTTACAGGATTCTTCGTCTGATCATCATGAGTTACAAGTGAGGGAATTCTGTACGCTAGTGGGGTCCTCTGAACTTTATCAACGTTGCCTGCTCCATATATCATCCATATAAATATTATCATTTGATTGTAATTGTTATTGAGCACTATCTTTGGCAGTTTGCTATTATCAAAATATAAAATAGGTTAGAAAAAAAAATTGATTTCCAAAGGCAAAATTTTTAATGACAAAGAACCAAAGTGTTTTTGAAATGGATTACAGAATGTAGGTCTCCATAGGCACACTTCCCATAGTCTTTCTCAGTTCTGTTCCTTTTGCCAAATTGGCTAATATAGTCCTCTTTTGTTATAATTTATGTTAAGAGCTAAAAACGCACAAGCTATTGAAATATAATGTTGAATATTCAAAAACTAAGTCATTCGGCATTTTTGCTATATAAAGCATAACTAGAAAGCAGTTAACAAAGATAAGTAGATCTGTTCTCCTTCCTTTCCCCTCCCCCAGAAAATAGAAAGTTCACAACTAAAACGACCTCACAAAAATCAAAAATACAATTTCTTGCTTAAAATACAATTTCTTAACCTTTCYGGTTTGGTTCTTGGCCAAAATCTGCAAAGGACATGTAACATTGTGAGACTATACTGCACCAATCTTCACACTGTAAAAGGAGTTTTCAGGAAAAAAGAAATCTATCAGTCAATGAATTTGCATTCCCTGGGAGTTACTGGATAAAATTAATTTTTTTTCCAATTTATTATTTGAAAAGTTAGTAGCATGATCTGTGAATTGTTTTCTTCCTCTGGAATGTGTACCCTCCCAGTCTGCTGTGAAGGGAATTTGCAATTTTGTTTCTCACACTGTGTTAGAAAAGCATTCTAGCCAGTTCTGGGAAACATTTTCCAGTGTTATGTGGGATGACTCCTGTTAGTTGCATTGGGAACAGTACAGCTAAAATCCTGCATGAAACTTTCAAAATATAATCCATTCCAGTTATTTCAAGTCTGATTTTAATTCTCTTCATTACGTGGAGTTCAGTGGAGCTAATTAGATCCTTACATGGGCGTTTTAGTTTCACATTATTTCTTAGTCTTCAGTTCCTGAGTAGGGACAACTATTTTTTTCAGAAGCAAATATTCTAAGTGCATGCATCTTAGAATTTATGAGATCTGTTTTCTGGCCTTTGCACAGCTGTTTGGATCTGACGCTCTCATAAGAGGATTTAGAATTTATGAAAGCAGTACAGGACTGATTTTGCAACCCCTGCACTGGCCATACTCCCAGTGAAGTCAGTGACAGTAAAGTTGCAGGACTGAAACCTCAGTTCATATCCATTCATCACTTTGTACAGAAAAAAATGTGTTTTTTTTAACATGTATGGCATTATATGTAGATGGTTTCATTTTACATTGTCATGCGTTGTTCCCATTTTGTCTTACCTCATTAACATTCATATTTCATTCAAGTTCACCTCTTTCTCATCTTTGTTACCAGCTACTGTAAATGCTACTACTCCTACACCACCCATTGTCACCACTAACATGCCCGATACTAATAGAACCGATAAGCCAAACAATGGTAAGAAATCCYGTGTTACATTTTTCCTTGTACTGTGTCTCGAGCAAATGTATTGTATTTTAAGGTGTGTTTTTCATAGTATCATAATGTCAAGGGTCATGCCTCAGTTCTGATCTCATTTACACTGAAAAAAATCAGGAGTAACTTCACTGGACTTGCACATGTGAGAATGGTATAAATGAGAACAGAATTAAACTCAGTGTTTTTGTATCGTGTTTGCCTAGTTCTTGTCTGAAAGGCATTCACTTTGTGTCACCAATTCCATTTACCTATGCAAAGAACAAGGGAAAGGATAAGTATTTTTTTATAGAGATTGAGAATAATCATGCTTTTGAAATGTTTTATCACTGCAGATTATTAGGCATCATGTAGCTATTGCGTGTACAGCCAGGGCAGTAGTACTTTGGGATTGTCTGTTCCCCGCTGGTAACTTCCAGAAGCCAAGTGGAATCATTCTTACGGAGCAAAACCACTTCCACTGAGTCAACAGGAATCTTTCCACTGACTTCAAGAAGAGCTGGATCAGACTTTACTAGGGAAAATGTTGACAGTATCAGATATCGTTTACTTTTCATCTAGAAAGATTAAGGGAAAAAATAAGGCAGTAAATGAGCCTATTATTAGCACAGAAAAAAAGCAGAGATTTCTTTGGAGGTTTTCTCAAATTCTATATCACTGTCTCCCAGAGACTGAGCATCATTTTGTGAGAAGCTACTAAATATTTATTATTTTGTTAAAGATAGTTGTTAAGCATTAATAGTAATATGGAAACAATTACTTTTCTGACGTTTTCATTTGAGGCTCAAGTATCTTTTTAGTAAAGGTCTTATTAGCAGTGAGCTCCACAGAAGTATATTAGCATCTGATTTTTTTTAATGTGTCAATTGATACTATAGGTTTTAAAATTCTTGGAGTGCTTTTTCTCTTGGCAAATCATTTCTTGTATATTGACAATCAGGCAATACAGTAGAGAATATGAAAGAATTTATCTGAATTCATCCTATTTGGATTTACTGAGCTGTACAAGTAAGAAGAAAATCCTGGTTATTTCCTCCCAAATTGGGGAGGGGATTCTGTTTCTGGAGCTTCTCACTCTATATTCACCATGAAAAGTTCAGTAGACCCAGCTGCGATTTTCATAGCTAGAGAAGGAACTGAGTGCCCTGTTAATGTTAGTGTGAATAAAATCTGGACATCCAAGTCCTTTCTTTGGCTTTGAAACTCCCAACAGAAAGCAGAAAGACTAAGCAAAGTAGGCCAAATTCATTTACAGTAAAAATAAATGAAACTTCCACTGATCTAACTGGCATGATCTTTCACAGACAGTATGTTGATTTTTAGACCAAGAATAGACATCCAAGAACAGAGTTAGGTTGCATATATTTTCTTTAATCCATTAACTATGTGGCTTACTGCACGCAGACCTGCAGGAATTCAGACTTCCTGCTACAGTTATCTTCAGAAAGAAGAGAAATTCACCTGAATCCTCCCATTCACGACCACAAAGGCAGCAAGAGTCTAAGATAGAAGGGGTAAAAACCATAGGAATTATCTCAACCCCAATTATTTGGCCAGTGAAACAAAGGCCTCTCCATTTCAGTAAAAACTCAGCAAATGAGAACCAAAACCCAGAGAGAAAAAATATGTACAGCATGTTTCTTCTATCTGAGTCCACATCAGCTGCTTCTGAGGAGACTGACAAGGGTACCTTGGAGGATTTTACAGAAAAAATGGACCTAGATAATACTGTGATGAATCAGTTACCAAGTACAAATATTACAAATGATTCTAAAAGTTCTTTTCATGACATTTATGATGCAGCAGAAGTTGTTACAGTTCATTATGAGAGTGCAGCAGTTCCTCTTCTTCAAAACAGAAGTGTTGTTGCAGAGCTAGCATGGACTTCAGCAGAAGGATTAGATTGTTCTGGGTCTGAGTCAGCATTGCATTTTTCCATTAGCAGAAGCACCACTGATGAACACAGAAAAGAAACCCTGGGAACTTTGTCCTCCAACAGTGGCAYATCTGATTTCGTGCATATAAATGATATCTTTGAACCTGTGAGCTGGAGGAGTGAGAGTGTATTTCACCATCGTATCACCTCTGACGTTCAAGAAAGTTACCGTTTTCTTCCTAGCTTGTCTATGTCACCTACAGAGGATGAATCATCATTTCAGAAAAGTAGACTAGAATTTCTGGAATTTGCATCTCAGAATGTTTACCTGGAAGTAGCAGAAGGCAAGGCTAATAGGAAATCTTCTTCTATGTTAGCAGCAAACAGTGAATTTCCATTTACAAAATCTACATACGATAAGGAACATCACTCAGGAAGCATTACAAATTTAACCTCTGTGGAGACTGCATATGCAAACTCGACAGTTTTTTTCCAAAACATAAAAAGAACATATACACAAATTATGCCTGACATCCAGCAAACGGATGACCATTTAGTCCTAGGATACAGCAGAGAACTACCAAAATTATCAGCACTTCTGGTAGGAACAAGCTGGACAAGTTCAAAATTTGAGCATGTTGTAACTACACTGCCTATTTATCAACAGTCATTGAGTGACATGTACTTGAAAAGTGACAGCATAATTGTATCTAATAGCAATCATTGGCCCCATTATTTAAAACCTTCAGGATATATTCAAAAGAAATCAAGTGAGACCCTGGGAAATGGAGACCTGGGCAACAATTTTGATGCATTTCATAATGATAGTCAAAATGAAGAGTCAACTTTTTACACATTAGAACCAGAGAACATGAATAGAGTTGGCAACTCCTGGGAACCAAATTACTTGGATTTTCCAGCAAATGATGTAGATATTTCCCCTTCTTTAACAGCAAGTTTCTGGACTGTTTCATATCATTTGAAAGAAGTGTCTGAAGTGTTTTCTGGGGAGCAATCAGAAAATTGGTGGCTCTTGTTTAATAAACTGCTTTCTTCCCCAACAGAGAGGCTGCCATCCATTAGTTCAGCTACTGAAGTTGACAGTATCTCTGAGCCAACTCCTACCATTAGTATATTAGGTCACAGAGCTGAAGAAATGAACTTCTCTAGCCGTACACCAACTTCAGAAAGACAAATCTTTAGTTTATTTGTTTCAGGCCTTTCAGTGAAGATTTCAGAAAGTAGTGACAAGTCAATATCACAGTTGCAGTCAACAGTGAACATTTCTACTAGCCTAACCATATCTTCCAGTGGTGAATTTTATTTAAAATTTCCTTTGCCTTCCCTGGAAGCACCTTTGAGTCAACATTCGGTACAGGTGCAGGTAAGCCACTTTGATATGGCACTTGCAAATTCCACAGAAAAATTAATGACCTTTGGTAGTTTACACATGGAAATGGGAGCTGATATATTAAGTGACTTAACCCACATAACCTTCTTAAACAATAGTCAGGAGCTTGATTCAGTCCTTCCAACACATTCAGGAACTGAGCCTTCATGTTCAAGAGATAGCCAAACTGCTTGCCTGATCAATACATCAGTTAAGATTTTGGTAAACAGTACAAGAACTCATGAATCACTGGAGTCACAGAGTGTTTCAGAGAATAATGCTATAACAAATACTACTGATAATGCAAAAAGTAAAGTTCAAATAGCTGCAGATGCTTTTTTAAAAAACAACAGCCCAGTGAGTTCTGACTTCCTCACAAAGACATTGTCTTTGGAAATGAGACACCCTCTTCATTCAGACTCAAAACTCAGAGTCAGTGTTCCGCCTAACAGCTACTCAACACCTCCACTCCCACAAAGTCTTCAGAATCATCTTGATCCGATTTCTCCAAGCCTGATCCCTCTGTGGAACGTWGCAGAGTTAAATTTACTAACAACAGTAACACTGAGAAGTCATCTGTCTGTTTTAGGACAGGACTCTGCTGAAAATCTTGACGACATTCTGAGATACGCTCTACAGGTAGTAGAACAAGAAGTGATCATCGGTGATGATGAAATAAGGAATTCTGCTGTTCTGACATCAGCTAACAAATCAGGTCTTTCAGAAGGGGATTCAGAATGGGAGGTGGATGGATACTTTAGCAAGCACAGTGAAGGAGTGTCTTCTGTGAATCTTGTTAGTACTCATTCCTTGGATTTACAAACACAGACAATGTCTCTATCTTTTGAAGATATTGATTATGGAAGCTTTGCAAATCTCTCTTCTATTTTGGAATCATCAAGAACTGCAAAAATGGATGATGCAATATCTTTGCCATCTTCGTACAGTGGAGTTATGATTCAGAACAAAGAGACGATCTTGAACCACAGTCTGCTGACAACTGGAGCAGCAATCCATCACTCTTTCATGCAGTCCCAAATGTCGGTTTCTCCTGTAATGTACCATCAGTCATCAATTTCAGCACATGTTCATCCCTTGGCCAACTTATCATCTGGAACAAGCCAAAATACCACCCCGTATCCACCACCGCATCAGCTTAGTAGCTCTCCCACAGTCCTTTTATCTTGCTTATGTTACTCCTTCACTGACTTGGGCTGCCTATGTCGACCTGAGGTCAACTACAGTATGTCAAGCCATCAAGTTAGATGTAGAAAAAAACCCATGTCTTCTCTATTAGATATTCAGCTGGTAGACTGAACATAGAAGTAGCTGGATTTCTTAGATGTAGTTCCATTTAGCATATGAAAAGATTTTAGAATAGTAATTTAATTACAGTAGAAGGGAACTTGTAACATCTTAGTGATAACAAATGTCATTAACGTGTGATTTCTAATTTTTGTGTACTTCTCTAACTGAGACAGCTCTCATGAGACTGTGAGGATGATATATTGGGTCGCTACGTATTTTATGTATTTTATATCATTTTATTATTTTAAATTGTAGGGGGTGTTTTTCACTTACAGTATTCATATGTTTTTGAAGATTTAACTTTCAAAAAGCAAAGGCCCAATGGAAACCTTATAGAGACTTTTGAAAATTTGACTRAGAGAATTAAAAAAAAAAACAATCCTGGTATTTCATTGATCATTGTATTTTTTTAGTTGGGGGAGGGTGAGGGGAGAATTGTTTTTCCAGGTTCTTTTTTTCCTCTTTTTGCAAAGTATCTTTGGCTACTTTTCATCAAATTTCTGCCCATAAAAATATTTTTTTTCATTCAGCATTTTGAGGTGGGATTTCCACTATTTAATTTGGAAAGTGAGAAATCATTTTTAGTTTTTACTATCTGCCACTGCAGTCTCCTGAGAGTGTTTAAAATTGTAGATTAGTTCTTTGTTCTTGTTCTTTGTTAGCCTTGTTAAAACATGCTTCGGGTCACCATCTGGTGGAGATCTTGAAGCTATTCATTCTAATTTGTAGATACTAAGTTTGGTTTTAAAAATACTTTGCATATTCCTATATTAAGGTAATTTTATCCATATACATAATTATATAAATGAGACTGTATAATTATATATATGATTACATATGAATGCATGAGAATATACATTATGCACACTTTCTGTATATGTGTATCTATATAGTACGTAAGATGCACATTATACATATAAAATCAAATCTAATATATGTATATACAGAGAAATATGCATATGTATGAGATCCAAGTCTTCTGGCAAATGTTTTCAGCTTGACCAAAGTCCAGTTTTCTCTTTCTAAAGTTCAGACTTAATTTTTTCACTTTTTATTTGAAACTATCACAGCAATAATTACAAACAAAATGACATTTTCAGACTAAACTGCACACCAAATTTGTGTATTTACTGATTTAAGGGAGGAAAAAAGGCAATTAATTAAAAAGCAACCAAGTTCATACTACTTATATAACAAAAAAGGTAACTGGTAAACCATCTTTCTTCAAGAAAATGATTCTGCTCT
Source organism: Apteryx rowi (assembly GCF_003343035.1). Taxonomy (NCBI): domain Eukaryota; kingdom Metazoa; phylum Chordata; class Aves; order Apterygiformes; family Apterygidae; genus Apteryx; species Apteryx rowi. The sequence goes on along the minus strand of NW_020451085.1, from coordinate 85,100 downwards.
ATTTTATCCCAAAGGAATTTTCATACTAATCTCAGTGAGAGTATGATCAAATCCACAAGGAAGAGAAAGAACAGTACTCAAACCAGCTCATGAGTAGGATAGTAACAAATATGCACAATTAAATGGGAAGATACTAAGACTACAAATTTTTGTTAGATTATTTTATTTTTAAGATCTTGTAAAATGATCTTCAGTAGTATCTATGAAGTTGTAAAATGATGAAATTTGTTCACCTGTATAAAACTACAATAAAAAGTCTCTTTTGATTTAGACTTGGAAAGATAGAGCACTTCCTTTCTAATCATGGGACAGAAAGAGTTTTCCATATAATTTGCTTTGTGTCCTACTCTGTCCTATGAAGTGTCTCTGCAGTATTTACAAAAGATTTGTATAAATACAAGTATCTGCGATCAAGACCACAGCCTCATTTGCTAACAGGCCCCAACCAAACAATGCCATATGTGCGCGCACTTTGAACTAAATTGATACAGAAGTTCTTAAACCTCCCTCACATCCAGGGACATTTTATTCCACAAGAGCAGATATAATTTTGTAGTAGCTGAATGAAAAATTTTTGCCTTGTGAAAAGAAACATTTTTTAACATAAAGCCCAGCTATGATATAACTTGATTTTACTTATTACTTGTGAAATCTCGTAAGTGACAAAAATGCTGTCTACCAAATCCTGAGCTTCAAGAGAATTTATATTTACCTGGTGCCATTTCAAAACAATTTTATTGACTATAAAATTGCTCCARGCCAAGTGTTATGCATTCTGCGATTGAAAGATGGTTTGTTCGTTCTTCTACTGTCCGGCTACCACCAGAACTGAGAAAAAAGATGGTGCTGCCAAAACAATAATTGGATAGCCCTGCTCCCTTCTGATTCTGTCCTCAGGTATCTTGTGACTTTCAACTGATAAAACATATTTGCTCTCACAGAGTTTTCAGTTTTGAAAAATTTCCAAGGAATCTGCAGTGGTCTTCTCTGGATTATAAGAATATGACTGAGAGCAGAATTTATCTGTGTTGCAGAGTTCAGTAATTATAATTGTTTTTTAAGTTCATGATATTTTCATGATCTTGCTCTTACACACTGCATAAAAGGCATATGCAAAATAGTATTTATACATGAATCACTATACATGAATCAAAGTTTCTAACATTGTAATGTTGTTTTTAATGGACAGGTGGGCTGTTCTACAGGATATCTATAACTGTCTTTAGTTTAAACCACAACTCAGCATCAAAAGTACACGATGCGGTTGCAAGATGGGTAAGTTAAGTTTTCTTTTATGTGTGAATGCATGTAGAAATATGCCCTATTGATATTATCAGTCTGAAAATAAAAAAAAGAGAGAGCGAGAATTCCAAATGAACTTAGATTTAATATGTGCCCGCTGAAGCCCGATCTTTCTTTGTATTATTTGTTTGCACAGTACCTAATTCAAATCTAGTGTGGGCTTTTAGGCACTATGGATAAAATTTTGAAATGTCTCCATTGTACCAGCCAGCTTCTTAAAAAATGTTAATATTAGTTGAGATTTTGGAAAGTGTGTAGAAATCAAAATCATCCATTGAAAGAGGCAGGTGTCTTAAGTTCCTTGGTCCCTATACAGAGTGGAATTTTCTCTTCAAGTACTAATGTGGTTTTGAATTTATATTATGATAGCAAAGATAACAATAAGCAATCAGTATTCATTTGTGTGAGGCAGTACACCTTTCCAATTTACCCTAATAATTTTTACTTTAACAAGTCTTGCCATAAGTTAGTTGTTGGGGTTTCGAGTAGCTATACCTTTTCAACACATTTTAGCAGACATAAGGCTTCTTCCTGGGTCCCCTAGATGGAGGATTATTGAAGTTCTCTACCTCGAAAAGTTTTACCTGTCTGAATATAGATACAGTTCATATACTTGCACTCACACATTCTATAAGTAGTCCTTATATCAACTGCTTACATGAAATTGTAATGTAATAAAGATATTGCATTTATTGTTTATTATTCTTTTAATAAACCTGGAGGCTTTCAGCTTGCAGAAGCCAAGGAAGAGAAAGTATCCACAGTGATCTGCAAGCCAGAAATGCAGTCATCCACACTTGCTAAGGTTGTCCCCTTAGCAAGCAGTACCCAGGCAAAATACTTAGATGCTTGAGCATCTAAGAGAGTCTAGAAAGGTATCACCTGGCACTGGCTGAGTATGCAGGAGTGGATGGACTGCAAAAACAGATTTGCAACATAAGGAGGTGAAGATCATAGAATAACACCAAAGTCTTTAGCACGCCTGCCCCCTACCCTTCATGAAATCATTATCAACGTACTGTTAAAATGAAAAGAACTTTAGCTGCCATGTTTCATTGACCCAGGGAAGCTTCAAATTTTTAATAAATATTTGTCATTTAGTGTTGACATTTGTTATTTTAAAGAAATTTTCTACTTTAAAGCTAATGTAAATATGAATTTATCTTAAAAATATGAAGTCATCACATTACATTTATGAAAGTAGAAAAGCAGGCAGAACAGCAAGTTGTTTATGAACCATTTTAGAATTTCACCCAGGATATTTAAATTCTAGCCACCTTGACCATCTGCTATTTCATGCTCGGAAGGTTTAGATCTGTTAGAGAATTAAGATTACTATTTCACTGACTTTTTAATTGATAGTAAGTTTCCTATAGTTTTTCATTTTACCTTCATTTGCTTTTGATAATACGGTATCCTGAGGTAATAGTTGCAGCARCATACAGATATTTTCTTGTCCCTGATCTAATTTATGAGGCAAAGCCRTACAGAAATATGCAGTACCTGGAATGTTGGCATCAGCAGACTTGCATAAAATTTTGCATCATAAATGAGGCAAGGGAATGGTTTATCAAAGTCACTGGCACATGGAAAGCCAGAGTGTCTCAGCAGTACAGGCACTCTCTCAAATCTCAGGCCTCTTTTAAGAATACCTGCACCATCTACTCTGCATGTTCTCTCTCCTAGACAACAGAGAGCTCCTTGCTAGTTTTCCCCATTGTAGATAATCCCTTATAGTAATGTGTAGGTGGACATACTGGCTGACCTCATCTAGTCTGCTCAGCCAAATAAGCAATCTCTGACTTCCCACATTACCTGAGTTTTGTAGATGGGGAGAGTCAGCTTAGAAACATGTACATCATCTTTGCAGATATTAACAGCTTGCCCTTGTACCCCCTGTAATCAGTGGTAAAGATCTCATTGTCTCCAAAGGGGAAAATTAAGCACTGGCCCACTCAGAGATGAATAAAATACATCTCTAAAATAGATATCATCATAAGATTGTAGACTTTTAGGTGAAAACTGATCCTGTATTTTTGTCAGTAAATCTTTTCTAATCCAAGTGTTTCTAAGAATTTAAGATGGTGGGGAGAGAGAGAGGAGAAAGAGTTCAGATCCTGTTCTCCCACCCATTCACTCTGTCATTACCTTATAAAGATTCCCTTCCATCTGTGAAAAAACCCACTCTTCACCAGCAATTGTACATCTAATAAAACAGTAACCACATTCATGTGGGAGAGTGTTCTCTTTGCTTTAAAAATAAAAGGAAATTTCTCAAGAGGAAGAGAAGTGAAATTCTAACTCTCTTAGACGACGGAGATCCCCTATTAACATCTTATCATTCTTATGATCAATGTCTTCCTGTTTTTCAGCTAAACCATACTTTCCAGGATTGGAATTACACTGTGTATGTGGTTAATATCAGGTAAATGAAGGGGGAAGATGTTTAAGCTACATTCCTTCTGTGAATTACCCCACCCTACTTAATATTTATTTTTACCTTTATAGCATCCAACCTGGCCCCATAAAAGAGGGAGTAAGAGAAAAACGAAGCATTGATAGTCAAAGGTAATGTCTTTAAAGAATTTTTATTGATAGAGGCAACACCTGCTATTACAAGTGGATATGGCTTTATTGCATATTACGGGGCATATCTTGCCAGTCTCTAAATATATGACTGCTGGGAAACTGAGTGCTCTGGATGGGCTCAAAAGCCTCCCACTGGTTGTGATGTTCATTTTAGTTTAAACCTACTGAGCTTCTTTAAACTTTAGCAGATCATCTGCTGCAAAACTAATAGACACATTGTATGTATGTGATATGGCACACTCAGCTTTCTTTAGCAACAGGCACTGGTACGCTGGTATCTGTCTCCCTGTCACTGTATTTATTCTCTTGAACCAGAGCCTTTTGAGTTAACAGACATCTTATTAGAAGCAAAAAACTGAAGAACCATGCTGGGATTGAAAGCCAAGCTAGTGTGAGTTAAATTGTTTACCATATGCCCTCATTTCCTGACTTCTGCTGGGCTCAGAGGCACTAGAGTTGGGACGGCCTCAAAGGCAGCCAAAGAACGTTAGATGTGTCACATCCCCTGAAAACTGGTCCTCAGGGGATTTCTTTGAAATCAGCAGCCCAATTTCTAAGGGATAGATGGGGAGGGAGTGAATCTTAGGACCAAATTAAGGAGAGGGGACCAAAACRTAATTAGTCCTGGGAGGAGGGAGAACAACTGGATATGGGATGCATCTCTTTGCTGTGTAAGCGAAAGTAGTGTAGTCAAGGACTTTAACAGCTAACTGTTGATAACTGCTGTGATAACAGTTGAGTTTTTTAAGTGCAGAGATAGCCCAGTATTCCCAGTTTAGCATCGGAAAGTAGCTGCTGATGCTTCCAGTTTTCTAGAGAGTTTACCTACACATGAAAAGATCTGTAAAAGGTACAATCTGTTTCCTGCATACCCACAGCAGAAAGACAGCTTTTGTTGGCAAAAACATGTAACTGGTATAGCTTAAACCCAGCCCCTGAATGGGCTATTTTGCTGCTTGAGCTACATTTACAGTAGGGTTTTTGCCAGTGTAGTGATGTGGGTGTGATTTTCTTTTCACACTTCCAAATGACATGGTTATGCCAGCAAAACCTTTTAAGAGCAGACCATGCCTCAGGTCTTAGTAGCAATGCAAGACTGCTAGGGAATGTAAAGCTTTTCCTATCCTTATTGCTGCATCTTTTACCAGACTAGCCGCCCAGCTTGTCAGCGGCTGTTCTCCCCCAAACTACACACCCGGTTTCTTGTCACTCTCCTGTCATCCTGCCTGCTAGACTTTGTTCTTCTTCACGATCTGTAAGAAAAAAGGAGGGGAATGGGGAGAAATGATTCTAGCTCATTAAAATAGACAAAGTCTGTCAGTTGTCTGTCTGACAGTGTTAAGCTCTGTGGCAGCAAAGCACTTAAGCACAGGCTTAACTTTCATCATGTGAATAGTCTCTTTCTGGCAGTGTTCACATGCTAATTACATATTGCTTAAATGCTGTGACCTCAGTTTTGTGCCAGAGAGCCTTGTGAGAGTTGAAAGATTTGCCTGAAGAGTCAATCCCCCACTCAGAAATACATTCTTTCAGGAGTAAGCACATATGCAAAATCGTCCTCTCTCTTTTTCTTATTTTCTTTCCTTTTAGTCCATGGAGTTTACTGTATTTTCTGTGATAAGGCATTAGCATAGTTGCTATACAGTGAATCTAGCACTAAATTACTTCTAATATATCACTGGTATGTGGAAGTAATCCCATTCCTATTTACTTTGCTCATTTTAAAGGTAATGTAATTACATGTTATTGATACATCATACAGTTTTTCAAGGAAGGCATGGTCTAAAGAGAAACTGAAATACCAGTCTTGTCATGAGTTCTAGTACATTTCTATAAATTATTTATATCAATATTTTCCCAAAGATCTCCATTATGGTTAGTCAAGAATAAAGCTTCTCTCATAGTTTTAGACTTTCCACTATTTCCCTTAGTTTTGAAGTACTTTTTATTGCACTTTCCTTCATGTTTGCCAAACTGTTCACCACAATAAAAACTTCAGACCTAACCCATAAGCACCACGGCCTTAACATTATCTTCTACATAAATGATCATATTACTCTTAATCTTACTCATTAAACCTTATCTCTTGTCTTCTCTGAATTTTGCACTGGATCATAGTCTTTGTATTTCTAAGACACTATCATAATTCTTTAAATTGCTCTCTGACATGTTTCTCCTCTTCTTGCATTAATTCAAATTGTTATCATTCAGATCTAATTTTTTTCCTTACCTTTTGGATTACTATTTCATACAGCAGTTTTAAAAAAAGTCTTTTCCGACCTTTTCCATCCATTTTGCTTTGCTTCAACCCTTATTTGCTATACTGTTATCTTATCAAGAAACTTATGTTACTGGGCCCCCCACCCAGTCTTCTTATAAGAGAAAGTGGAAGAGCCAATAGAGACAGAATGATTCAGAGAAGAAATAGGAGCTGAAAGTGGGAGGTAGGAAGCTGAATTTTTTGGCTTGTTAAAAATAGGGGTTTTCCAAAAAAAAATTTTAAGCCGCACTGCATTCTGGAGAAGAGAAGAGCAAAACGAAACAAAACTGTGGAAGTGAATTGTTATTCTTTCGTTGCTGAGTTCTGTGAGGTGCAGCAATCCAAAGTACAGGGTGCTTATTATGCGTTAATTGTACATGGCGATGAGAGACGCACACAGTGCCAAGTCCAAAAGTATATATTACTATCAGCACCTTGAACACTGTAATGATCTCTGGATGACAACAGTGTAACAAGATAGTACTGTGGTAGATTAACTGTATTAATAGAGAGAATTTTGTCACAGCTGTTTTTTAGCTTGTGTCTGGGTTTAGTTTTCTCCTCCAGTCGTACTGTTTCTATCTCGTAATCAGAGGGCAGCTGTTCAAAATAAAATAGGAAGGAGCTCTGAATGGGCTGCAAATATAATTGTTTATTTTTCCCCCATTATTTCACACAAAGCTTTGGAACTAAAGCCAATTTGTGTTCTTTATATGAATAAATTATATGTCTGTGTTTCTTTCATTAATTTCTTGCCTTTTATGGCACTGCAAGATTGTCACACCTTTCTGCAACTGCTGCTGCTGCTTTTCTTAGATGGGCCTTACTGAGCCTCGGTGTTATCAGATGACTAATGTTGGGCCGCCTCAGAAAGGGAATTGCCTTTTACTAAGCAGCTCAGTGTCCCTGCTTTCCCCTGTTTTCTTTTACTTTGCAAGCAATTTTGAGAACCCAAGTCCCAGTTTCATTTATAACCTTTTCCACCTAGCAGCCAARTGCGATTATGCTTGCTGCAGCTTCAGCTACCTGTTTGTCATAATTTTGGCCCATGTCCTGTGTTTAATTGCTTCTAGTAYGGGAAACAACATTAATGTTTCTACTGTTAAACAACTCATCCAAATTAAAAAACATGGTGTTAGCAATCTGTTAAGACCACTAAGTTTAAACAGAAATCTCTTCTGTTAGAAATGAAAATAAAGAACTAAGCAGGAAAGCAGAGATGACCATGTCTAGTCCTGCTTTTTCTGAAGTCCATGGGAGTTTTGCCATCAGTTTTAGTAAAGCAGATTCAGGATCCTGCATGCTGTGTTCTTGGGTGCTTGTTGCTTAATGTAAAGTTTAATGCACTTGGATAAAACTTCAGCTAATTAGATTGTGTAATGGTTTTAGACATGAGTTAGCAACATCAGAGCAACATAATTTTGCTTTTATAGTCCTAAGTATCTTTAGTTACTAAACTGAGTAAAATGAAATGGGCAAAGTATTAGGCTTTTGCATTCTTTGTATAATACTTCAAATGTATTCATTATGAAATAATAATCTATTCTTATTATAAATGAACACCTGTGATGTGTTTCTTGGTTTCTACTGCTGAGGTTTTAGGAACAACTTGAAATTGGCCCCCCTCTACTCCCTTTGACTTCAACTTCAGTATTATTGAACACAGTAAAGGACAACTTTGACCAGTGCTGAGAAATACTTTAAAATGCCATCCTGTATGTATTATGTGTAATATTTATGCTTGGAACTTTGGTAAACRAAGAGCCTAAGAGAAATCCTCAGGTTTCTCCACAGTGCCCTGCTGGCACCTTCTATCCATGACCTGTAAAGAAAGCCTTCATCACAGTAGTCAGAATTCAAGAATTCCTCCTGAATTACTGAAGAATTCTCCTGATGAAGCTATCTAGTCTTGATCCRGCTTCCACTGACTTCCTTTGAATCTTTCCACCAACTTTAATTGGATTTGATACAGGCCTGACATTGTCAGATGCCATTTTTAGCAAAGTGATGGATTGCTTTTTTCAGGGAGAAAAGGGACTTTCTCTGTAGCTTTGTAACATAGTTCTAGTGTAAACAAAAGCTCATTTCGCCTAAGATCAACTGTTGAAACATTAGGTATTCCAGCCCTTTTTCTTTTGACTTTCTACTACATTTCCTTTCTAGTCCCTAGTAAAGAATACCAATATATTCATACCAAATTGTTGCATTTTAATAAATGCTTTCTATTGAAAAGCAGCAGCTGTTTGTTAATTCCTGCACCAGTTCTCCAAGGAAGAACAAGGCCCAGAGAAACAAACACAGGAACAGAGAAATAATCATCCTACATTGCAGTGGTATTCTGATACAGTGACCATTAACTTGAGAGGAAGGCTTAGGTTGCTCTTATTCTTAATAGTGTAAAAAATTGCTGCAATTTTTAGTTTATGTCCTGAAGTCTCAAATTTTATATCCTTTCTATAATATCTTCTTCTGAGAGAAGAACCTCTCCATACTTTGCATTTCTTTGAATATGTCTGTTATACCCAGTCTTACTTTTCTGCTCTCTATTCTGGACATTTTAATGTTATCACAGTCGAAGTCACCTTAAAAAAAAGTTTCTCCACAACTGACATTTTTGTGGAATGCTTCTAACTTCCCTATATTTCTGCTGTAGTTTTTGATGATAGGGTGACAAGAATTGAGTATAGTATACCTGGGGAAAGTGCTTTTGCAGATTCCATTGCAGATTTAAGTATTTCTTAGATTTCATCAGCAGACTTCTTGCATTTCTTTCTGTCTCATTCTGCATATTTTCTAGTGTTTTGTCTACAGTTTGGAATACATCCTTCACTGAGTAACTTATGTTATGGTCAGCTGTTTTTTTGGCAGTCCTGTTAATGTGCAGAACTCAGCAGTGTTTACGAGTAATTGAGTATGTGGGCCTGCCTTGCTGCCAGCCTAAAGTATATGCACCAGCCCCACTTATCTTTAAAGCCAACACAGCAGAAAGATTTGTAAAGAATTTAGCACTGACATGTAAAATAAAGTTTTAAAAGTATGCCTGGGTAGTTAGAAACCAAAACTGCAGTGACTTTCAGTTGAAATTTAGATTCATTGAGCACTTAGGTGCTCATTATTCTTTATTCTCATTATACTTTAAATCAATTAACATCAACAAAGAAACAAATTAATAGTGATTTGTTGGCGACCACAATAATTCAGTATCACTTCAACCTGTCTAGTACAATTAAAATGAGAGGAGAAATATGCATTAATAATTTTCAACCATGTATCTTTGAGTTTGTACTACACGCTTCATATGGTTCGTTGTTAGTCATTGCTTCAGGATCCTTGCGCAGTGTAGCTGTTAGACCACAGCCCATGTGTAGGCACACTGTCCTAGAATAGCTCCTGAGTCACCCCGCCAGAGCAGAATGAAGGCTTTGTGATACAAGTAAGGGCAGCCAAGACGCCCCCACCTTCTTTTATGCCTCTGATTAGGATGCAGCTTTGCTAAACTGCTCTCTCTGAACCCGCTTAGCTCAGCTCACTAGGACAAAGTGAGACAGACAGTGATCTTCCCCTTCTTTCCTACTTGCTTCAGCTCTGCCCATTTCTGTCAAAGAGAAGAGAGGCATAAATATTTGCCTTCATTTTTTATACCTACACCAAGTCTGTTTTCTTATATTGATGGCCATAATAGTAGTACAAGTAACCATAGATGATATAACCTGCCATTAGCTTTAATTGATTATTCCTGCAAGAATTTATCTGCTTTTATACAATGCACAATAAAAGATGTAAGGTTGGATGTAGTAAATGCAGTGACACAAACACAGCATGTCAATAATGCCATTTATGTGAGTGTAGGCCTACTGTTTCACAAATTGAGAATTTCATGCTTCATTGTTGAAATGTTTTCTTTCTGGGAGCTGAGTGTGATAAAGATGGAAGGAAACACTCAGCTTCATATTGCATCAACTGTCAAGTTAAAAGGTATTTATTGTTTACTGCAGGAAGCTAGCATGAGTCATTCTGAAAAGTTTATACTAATTGCAGTTTTCATCATAATATGCAACAGGTTCTTATTACACAGCATACCTGATATGTGCTCCAAGAGTTTCTCAGAAAACAGATAATATAAAGGTTTAACAGATGATTTTAGTAGTGATTCATAATTGGTACTTTTCCCTATAATTGTTCAGGCTACCTGTAACCAGTTCTACCTCATCTACCATTATCCCCTCTGTTCTGTTGCTGTTTTCCCTCTGCACAGTTATGGGTACTAAATATCATTTTGCTTAGTTGGGAATACTTCAGTAAGCAGCATAGTAGTATTCAGCAACCGTCCCTTATGACTTCTGCTTTGCAGCCAAAGTGCTGAGGTAGGGAGTGGCACCAGTATATTAAGTTTTCCTCTTCTAAAGTAAATGGAATAGATGAATGAAGCCAGAATCTTTTAGGAAAGATGGTTAAATGCCAGGAGACTCTGGGGCTGAAGTATTGGAGGGCTGAAGGAATTGGCAATCTCATAGGCAATTTTCATGCTTCTGCTAAAAATAAATGCCATAATAAACTTTTGCCTCGTAATATATCTGAGGTATATACCAAAAGCCTGTTAATRTACATCCACCCTACTGAGGTTATTGCCATGTATTAAACATTCCATGGAGACCAAAGGAATGTTAGGAGAAACTTAGTGTATCGGAGAGCAGAGCAGGAGTGATCTTGCCAGGGGTATTTGGAATTTCTCTGCTGAAATAGATCCATTGGAAAAAAAAACAAGCCAAGMCAGCAGGTAACTTGTAGCCACATTTTTATCTTCTTCAGCAATATGTGAAAAATAAAACAGGAGATACTGGAAGGAAAAAGGAAAAGGTACTGATGTTCAAAAAAAAAACACCAACCCAATGACTGCATACATTCCTTTACTTTCGGGTCACATCTGCAACAGATGTGTGGAATACTTAGTTTACATTCTTGGATTTGTTATGAGGTTTGGGCTTTGTGTGTTTTTTTCATAGACTGAGAGGTTGTTTTCTAATGTTATTTTCTGTTTTAATGCCATTTCATTTATGAAAACACTTCAGAAATGTTGGTTGGAGATACTCACTTTCAAAATGATGTCTGACATCAAGAGGGTTAAATCTGCCATCTGACAGCAACATCTGCACAATAAGCTGTAGTTTTATCTTGTGCCAGACTAGGCACCTCCAAAAAGTCTAGTTCTGAGCTGTCATCTTGGAGATGGCTTTCTAGAAGATTTTTGGAAATGAAGCCCTGGTCTGTCTAGGAAGGGGTACCTCAAAGCCCTGCCAGCTCTCTCTAATACAATGCCCCTACAGACTTTTTCTTCTGCTCTTCTTCTTCAGGTAGGCAGCAAGACCCTTTAGCTCACTCCTGTTGTCTCCCATTGGGGAGTCCGGGTGAAAGCGGCTTTGTTCAGTGTTTTCCCTCACCATATGTATGCTGGCAGTGCCACCGTTTTGCAGGCTGCCAGGAACTGCTCATGCACTAGGAAGGACTGTCTTTATTCAGACTGCCTGGTATCCAAGGGCAATGCTAAGATGAAGGCAGCCCAAAGGAGGCTTTACTTTTTTCTTTTTTCCACATTTTGGCTTCCATGGAGATCCAATGTTCCATGCTTCAGTGGCGTGACCTCCTACTAATAAGAGCCAAGCAATGCTCTTGGGTACCGACAAATTCTCTTCTCCAACATGTGTTTTCTGTGCCCCAGGAGGAAATTTTTGAGCCTTCCACTCTGGGCTTCTTTCCTGTGTCCTGCTAGAACTGCTTTTCTGTTCATTATTTCCCTTCCAGAAAAGCTGTGTTTTAGGAGAAGGGTGGGGACTGTTTTATTTCTCTCACAGGAAGGAGACTTAGGCACTTTGTACTACTCTTATGCCCAAGAAAGTAGCAGCGAGCTACAGCACAAAACAGCTATTACTGCTCAAATTTGTATTACTCATCCGAGCAGCCAGACTTTCCTAATTAGGATTAAAACTTTCAGAAGTGTGTCAGAGTGGTTTACACTTCATCAAACTTTAGACATCTAAACGTTAGGCATCTGTTCTTAGCCAATCTTATAGGCTTCCTCTGTAGTCAGTGGAGAGAGAGACCCTCYGAAGGATAACTTGTCCCATCCTGACCAGTTTGGTGAAGTGAGATGAATCAGCTTTTAAGTTCCTAAGCCATTAGAGACCAGATTTTGGCATTAGACACTACAGAGACTATTTTTTGCTTTCATCTTTTAATATCTTTTAAAATATAAAACCTAAATCTTTTGAAAGAATTTCTTAGCTCTTTTGATGAGCTACCTTTGTAACAGTAATTAGGGGACGAAATTTCCCAACAGTACTTTCCCATCAGGGTCCTGGATATACAAGAACAATAATTTACAGGTAAGGAACAACATTGTCTTGGTGACACTGTTCCACCCTGGGAAAACCAGGGTTTGTCAAATATTTTTATTTCCACACATTTGGGCTTTCCTGTTCTGACTCAAACACTCCGATAATTTTCCTTGCAGTTTTGGGGTTTTGGCTCTTCTGGTTTATAATTCTACTAACAACATCAATTTAGAAGAGCAAGACATCCGCCAGAAGCTCATAAATAATAATGGGACCATAGCAGATGGATTTAGGCTTCATACTGTGGATGTTGATCCAGTAGGTAAGTAATTTTCAGCTTTGTTATGCTATAGATTTTTTTCCCTTGTCCTAAAATAAGCATCGTGTATGTTAAAATAACAATGCATTTCCGAACRGTGTGGCTAATCCATATTTTAAATTGTTATTTTAAGCCTTATTGTTCCATTGACCTCAGAGAACCATCCTCAAGATATCTCTTTTACCACAAATATAGTTATCCAGATTGCTTCAGTCAGTGTTGGGCTGTATGGTTCAAAGAAGTTGGGACAGTTCTTTTGGGACAGATAGTTTGAGAATAAAGAAGCACGATACACCACCAGAGCTGTAATGAGACATTTTGGACCTGAAACGCACCTCGCCCACTCCTCAGCCCTGTTTGTTTGGGCTCCTTCCAACTGCTGGTCTTAATCAGTCTCCTTTCAGTCGTCAAATGTCCCCCATCCTTTCCCATTCAATCCTCTGCCAGTCAGAGATTGCCCTTCCCTGGGGGGAGGAGGTTGGTCCTGCAAGTGGATGCAGGGTGGACGTTCAGTCCTTTTCCCTGAGCAGCAGCAGTATATTTTGCCCCCGTAGTGCACCTCTCCTTTACTGCACAGCTCTACAGATAACATCCAAGCATTTCATTTGAAGAGAACAGTGTGCTGCAGAATGGTTGAAGAACTGAGAATGGGCAGATGAAGAAATTCAGAGTTAATTCTGATATATTACTATTTTTTTACAGAAAAATGTTTAGCTGAAGAAAACCCTCCAAACTATTTTTGGCCAGATACCAGACCCACTGTGACCAACTTTACATTTTGCCATGGGAGCTCAGTTCAGATTGCATCAAGAACTTGGTAAGTGTTCAAATCCCTGAGAAGCCGAGAGCTGCCTAATGGCTTTGCTGCAGCTTTCAGGTTATATAGTTAAACTGCATCCACCATAATGGATGCCATTAGTATTATATTTAAGGAAGATGATTTCTGTACTGTGATTCAGGAGCAGAAACAAAAAGCACAAAAGATTATGTGTGTACTATAAAGGTATGTAAATTACTAGTAATTAAAAAAAGCTGTTACCACTTCTGTAGGGTATGTTGAGGCCCCCAAATAATACATGGTCAAAGTGACTATAAAAATAGCACCTTCTCACAGAACAAATCTGCTCTCTTCAAATCATGATGTTTATGTAATTTCAAAACCGAAGTTTCACATCTGCTGCTACTACAAAATCATAACAGATGCAAGAATGAGCTGGATTGGACTTGTATACAAAATTCTCAATTCTGTGAAGATGATATGTGCATTTGTTTAATCCATAACCTCTCATCTAGTTAAAGAAAAGTCAAAGAAATCTTACGAAATGAGTATTTTGGCAGTGGTCAGTCATAACTGAAGGTAGGGATAATCTTATGCTTAAAGTTATATGGTTTCAAGGTTTAGGATAAATTTTCCCTAATATAGTCTTTCTTTGTGAACATCCACAAATATTTTAAGCACTGTATCTCTATTTACCATTTGTAAAAAGGGAATATTATTACTTCCTGTGATACATTACTAAAACAATAAGGCTTTGATCTCCTTTGAGTACCTTGAACATGACTATGATGCAATACTAATTAATCTGTTCAGTATTTAAATTAATCACCATTAATTGTAATATAGTAGTCTTATCCACCCACATTGCATCTGGAATGTGTTTGGAGAAGACCAGCTATCTTACTTTCTGCAAACAGTATGGCAACATGGATATGAATCAGCTTTGAGGTTCTGTGCCAAACAGGAAGGCAGCCAGCATTATATTTAACTAACTCACTTCCTCAGCCTGTTAATCTTGTACAAGAACTGTTACATTCTGATTGACCAACTTTTGTTGTAAAGTACGTAGTGCAAGGGTCAAATTGTTTTTATGTCAGAGCCTCAGAGTAATTACAAATTAAGGCTCCTGGCCTCTGCTGCCCCAGGATTGCTTATCTTTATTGCTCATTTGTGGTCTACACAATGCCATTGATTGTCCATGTGCAGTACTTCTCATCAAAAATTATTGTATACTGCATTGTGCTATGCTTTCCTTGCCTCTGCCTCCATCAGCTTTAGCTAATACAGAGCACAGGTGTGGCATGTTTTGTCTGAGACAGGAGAAGGCTGTCCTAATGGACTCTGCTAGCCCTGTGCTTCCCAAAGTAAAAGGTTGCTTATTAGTGTGCTGTTATAATAAAGGTGCTATGTTCATCACTTGAGCAATAACTTCATTCTGTCGTGTGTTTAGTGAAGTGGTAACCATTCTCCATCCTGCCTTTGCCTCTGTGATCAGCATGATTGTCCTCAGAGAAAAGTGAGGAAAAAGTGTGTCTAATATTGGAGCCATATCTAGATACTTTGCTTTTGTCGGGCTTTAGAGAAAGCATTTTGAAAAAATTACTTTTTATGTCTACCCCTCACCTTGGATCTGGATCTGATGGTGGTCTGCTGAGGTTTTCACATGTAGCATAAATTTATGTCTCCMTATACCTCCTGTACATGTTCTGAGAGCTACTACTGTTTCCTGTGGACTTGATCAAAGCCCTTTATATCAAAGAGAAATTTTAGAAATAGCATCTGATTAGGCCACATTAGGGATGTGATAGTTTTTATTGAAACTTGGGTCTTTCTTGAAACACAAGGCCAGAATTTCCACTGATGCAATTCATCAAATTACTACAGGAATTAGCTGATAATTCATCAGAAAGAACTGGGGTTTCTCATCACTGTCACTGAATTGATCGCATATTTCCGCTGTCAAGCATACATTGTTCATTTTAGTTGAAAGGTCATGTTGCTAGGTAAATTGTAAATTGAGAATAGCGTATCACTGTAATATCTACAAAAGAATTATGAGACATTTATATTATTTTGCTATTACAGTTCATGTGTATTTTGTTATTTTTCCACTTTAGCTATTTGGGTCTGCAGAATTATACATCATACTGGGGCCARCCCGATCTGAGAAATTGCACAGGTGGGTACATTGCTATTCATCTTTGGCTAAAAGAATAGTCTTGTAGACTTTGGTTACTAATTACTCTAAGGAAGGAAGTTACACTAAGGAAGAATATCTTCCTCTCTTATGCTAAGTTGTTTAAAATCTTTTTAAAAAACCAGGGCAAAGTAAATATTTAAATTCTGGGGAAGTGCACCAAATTGAATCCAGCCCACCCATTACACTCTCTGGATATGAGTTAATGAAATCAATCAAACTCTTCATGTAATTTAAGCAAGAATGGGGGCAGGTGATAGCTTGCATCAATTTGATACTCAGTCAAGCCAAATTTTTAACTGTTTCCAGTGTTTGTTGATGTTAGTGGAAAGATTTCCACTGTCTTCCCTAGGCTTATGCTCAGACTTTTCAGACTTATTCTCAGTTTAAAAAATGCTGCTTGAATTCATTCTGACCTTAAAGGAATAATAAAATAATAGACATCAATTTTTTGGCCACTTCTGCAGTGCTGGAGTCTCCCACATCTTTCTCTATAGTCAGTGGGGAGAATGAGACTCTAGGGTAATTCAGAGTACCTACAGTAAGTTCCTGTTCTGAACTGTTTTCTAGAGAAGCCTCTTTTTCTTTGCTGATTATACAGGGATCATAGGTAATCTGGCTACCTAACTTGGTTGATTATGCTGGATACTTACAGTCAGGCTATATGAAAACATCTTTTGGTACAGAATGAACGTAGTTTCTTTAAATGTAGCAAAAGCTACATTAGAAAACACAGCATTAAAGAACACAACCCGTTTCAAACTAAAGAAGGTCGATCTTCTTTCAGAATCTTATTTGTGAATAGCCAGTAACGTCTCGAATATTTTGAGATTGTATGATGTTAGTATTTGCATTAGTTTTCCATCCAGGTGACACCAAACATATAATTTATATATAATTTACACTAATATTTTGCCATTGGACACAATATCAAACTTTCCTTACCAGGAAAATTCTTCTCATGAAATTTGCTTCTGTGTTGCAATTGCCAACCCTCTGAACAGGAGTATAGTCCTCTGATGGTACAGGAATCATTCACAGTGGCATCAGACTTCCTGCCCAAAGCTTTAAAGAGTGAATATTTTGTCAGTAATAGTGACCTAGGGACCCCTTTTTCACTTCAAGAATGAAAGAGAAGCTGCTTTTCCCAATGAAAAGTGGAGGATAGGATAAGGAGAAAAAAGAGAGAAAATATGCTTTTTATTCCTCACTTCTCCTTTTTTATTTCAAAAACCATTTTAATAATTATTCTGATTTACAAACTCATATGAAATTAAGGAAAAGAAAGACACGATCAGTGAGAACAGCATATAAGATTGAACAGGTTCTGTATACTTTTTCATAAAATTATAAATCTGATAAAATAATAAACCCTAATGTTCCTTGCGAGTTCCATAGAACAYGCTCTAGCTTTCAACAATGAGTAAAAAAATTTCTGAATTATTTCAGGATTAATATGCATTATTTTCTCTTTTTGTTCCTGTTATGTGTACACTCACAGAAAATGCAGCTGATATTGCCAATCAGCTTTTGAATCTCACTGGTGAAGGGCAGCAACTAACTTCAGACAAAGTAAATGATGTTGTCCAGAAGCTCAAAAAAATTGTGAATGATGAAAAAATTGATGAATCTCTGGGTTCTACTGTGGTGACAATTTTTTCCAATATTCTAACAAGTTCAGACAGTGTTTTGGCCGCATCATCTTCAGAGTAAGTATCTCTGCACTTGAGAAATGCTATTGAGAACAACCTGTTTCACTGTCTGTTAAGAAATAAATTCATACTTCCATATATAGACAAACAATTGCAATAAAGCAAACTTTTCTGATTTCCATCAAAAAGAATTTGATGAGATGAACAAAAGATTCTTCTTCAGTTATATCAAAACTAAAATTAATGTGCATGACAAAGGTAAATTATTTTGATGTAGAAGAAGTTTCCTGATAAATGACACACCATAAATTTAAGTATCATTGGAAGATTGTTTCACAGCCTTTGATATGAAGTCAGGTATTTTCTGTCAATCAAAACCTTTTGTTTTCAACAGAGGTACCTAAATTTACAGTATGACAATCTCCTTGTGAATACACAAGTGAGTGACAGAAAGACAGTCAGTAATAAGAAAATGATCTTAGAAATGGAGAACATGCGATGCCATAGTTTTTTTCTTCTGTACTGAATTTTTAGAATAATTTTTTTTCTGTTTTTAGAGCTCTAAAAACTATTGATGCCTTGGCTCTAAAGATCCAGTTCACTGGACCATCCATGAGCATTTCAACACGAAACCTTGCACTTGGAGTGTCTTCTATAAACTCAACTTCATTCAAAGGTTCTTCTTTTAGTGTCAGTCCACAGAATAATGCATCTGATTTTCAGGTACAGAATGAAGATTGTATTTGAATGTGAAATGCGTCTGGTGTTCAAGGTGTATTTCCTGTGGGTACTATAAAGCCACTTAGAACTCCCATTACTCCCCCTACTACTCTATTCGCTTTTTCCTGCAGTCATCCAAACATATCAATGTAATATTTCCTTGAGTAGCCGGAAACCCAGATGAACCCATGTGTTCCATACAGATGAAAAATATTTTGCTTATAGATCCAGAACTGACTTTATTTTTTTCATTGTTTTGGGTTAATGAAAAGGAAAAAATAACCCTTAAGAGTCTTCTGTACACTATCGCAACTCCACTGATGAGTTTCAGTTTGAGAATAAGACAGCTAAATATAGGTATTTACATATAGATTTCTACAGATACAGTAGGCGTTTGAGCTTGCAGTATTGTTTAGACACCTACTGCCAACGGACACCTAAGGCTGATCCGGTTGTCCACACGTGGGCTCATAGTGCTGTTTGGGATGGCCTATGATGTTCAAGACATTCACATAGGACTGACTGATCAAATCAGACAAACAAAAAATATAGTAAAGACAGATCACTCAAAGTGCAGAATGGTTTCTAGTGTGACAGTATTGAGACAGGATGCTGTATTTAAGATACTTATCATCACAACACCATTTGAGGCTCAAAATTATATGTCACAAATGAGGAAAAATCTTTCACAAGTGGAGAAACAAGGACAAGGTATACACAAAGCCATATCTAGAAACTATTTAGACATTTGAGAAGCAGATGAACATCTATTGGGATTTTCTTAAGCTCCTGTGGAAATCAGTGGCAGTGAGGTACCTAGACTTTTAAAAACAAATTTATTATATATGTGTGTGTATATGTGTGTGTGTATATATATACACATGCACACACATATATGTATATATGTATATATAGGTATATGTGTATATGTAAATATTTGTTATAGTGTTCATAGTTATATAAAAAGCCTATGGCAGAGAAAATGTAATCTCAATCTCCTAGGTGTTTAATCTAGGTTAAATTTAGGTTACCCTTCAAATATAGTGAGACTTACTTGGAGAAACATATAAAAAAGATGAAGCATAAAAGTCAAAAAATATACTATCTGTTGGACCAGAGAAACCAAATCTGAATTTACACATGGAACAGTTGTGGATAACAGCTAAAGTCTAGTCACTAGAGTATGAGCATCTAATGAAACCAAATTCACTGCTACTGTGAGTTGGCAAGACAGGAATCCTAATAGATGGATCATCATTTTATAAAGTGCCATGTACTGTAGAAATCAAAAACAGTAAAAAAGACTATTAGAAAAACTAATAGTAATCTAAAAGGCTACAAGCTTTTTACATGCAGTCTATATAGACTTTGGATCAAATCTCAAATGCTGGTTTGAATAGGTATAAATGAATTTAATGTAATCAGGTTTTAATGCATTTATTTTCATAGAAGYTCTAGCCAAAATTTCTCTGAATCAACTGTATTAGAAATGTTTGATGACTGTAAATATACTTTTCTTTTGTTTTGTTTAACTCTCATATTAATGAAGCTTGATAGCCGATTGTTTGTCCTCCAGATTTCATCCTGTGTTTGTGGAAAGAGGAAAGGAAAAATTCTGAAATTAGATTTGCGATGTTCTACATGTATAATAAGAATTACCATCTGTGGCTTGAGGACATCCAGGAATTTTCTTGCCCTGGAATCATTTACTATAGCACTGTCTAAATAATCATAAAATCCAAACTCCATCGAATTATTTTTAATGTTCCTGTTGGAACATGAGTTTGTTCTCAGGCTTTTACGTTTCCAACAGCTGATTGAGAATTCTTAGCATCCTCTCCACCAGAAATGTCTGCAACAGCTGTGATCACAGCTTATATTTTCCATGCCTATCAGGAAAGATGTTTGCTATCCCTGCTGGAGGGAGATTCCCTTGTGAAAGCCCAAGCTGTTCACCAGTGATGTGATGATCTATCCCAGGCTCATCAGGGAGCCTTAAACTCTATGTCAGAATGTTTTATTTCCTTTTTTTTTCTTTTCTTAAAGTAGATATCAAGCAAATGTATCCATGGCAGTTTGGAAAGATTCTATTTTAGTCCCCTGTGTCTTTATGTTTCTTGCCAAACCTTTGACTAAGTTAGTTTTTGGTGATTCATATTATTAAATTGTTCCTGTAATGTATCCATACTTCTTTATAGAAGCCTCTTTCATTCTATTTGCAGACAATACCTAATGGGATGTCTTTATCACATGCATGCTTTCTGATTAATGTGGCAGAATTATCCTTTGAAAACCTGTTTTCAAGTGCTTTTAGCCCTGTTAGGAGATACCTGTGAACCATATCTTACGAGTTTCCAAGGATACCTGTTACTCACAGTAAATCAATAAAAACGTGGAATTTAAATAAATTCACTCATGACTTGTAACTTCCTATTAGTTAACGGTGCATTAGTGTCATATGTCTGATCATGAAAGGCACAAATACTTGAACCAGTTACCCCTAGAGAAGTTAGGAGTGTGAGTTTCCACATCTCATAGTAAAATTCTTTAACACTTTTACTATACAGCAAACATGATGTGGCTTACTCCCCTTTCTTTGGTGGATAAGGTGATACACCCTGAATTCACCTTGCTATAGGAGCATGTAGTCATAGAACTGCTGTGTGGTAGACAATGAAATACGAGTTTGCAACCTCGTTTCTTTCCTGCTGTCTTGTTATGTTACTGTGCCATATTTGACATGTTGCCTGTATTGGTTAACCTTATACTGATGACAAAAAGTATCCTTTTTTCTGCTGCATAGCACAAAATATTAGAGCAGTGACTCTAATTGTTATTTTTAAGTCTCCCTTCTGTAATATAGAAACCAGAAAACCTGATAAGAGCTTAATAAATCTTTATAAGGAACAAGAACAGTGTTTAGCAAGCATCATTGTTACTGTCTGTTAGTTAATACAAAGACTTATCCCAGAAGGAATTAAGTTAGCTACTCTTTTTTATATATGGATTATACATAAGCTGCCAAATAGAAACATTTTGGTGGTCTCATAACAAAATAGCACATTTAAAAACCATAGAATGAAAAACATACAGTAATTCTATAGCTATGTGAGACATTTACTGTAACAATGTCTACATTGTGCACTCTAGTTTCATGCAGAAGTAAGTCCACCGTAGCCACCTCTGGAACGGGAGCACCACAAGCAAATATGGCCTGCACCAGCTAATAGGGGCACCACTGTGGTTGCACTGTTTCCAGGAGCTCAGCTGGTACTGCCACATAGGCAGAGCAGTTCATTAAGCAATAGCTGAGCTTTCTGCCTGGCCCTGTGTCACACCACATAGACAAGCCTCATGAAATCTTAAATCTTAATAAAAAAAAGTGTACGTGTGTGAATGAGGGAGAAATCAAAGCATTTGATCCATTTTATCCCTCTGATTTTGTCTGTGGATTAGAAGTGCCTAAAGATGAATGGCTCATATGTCTTTTATGACAAGTTAAATATAACTTGTGCTTCATGTGTGGAATCCACCACAAAATCAATTCCTGTTAATGACATTATGCTCTGTGGAGGTCCAATATGTCAAAGTTTTTATCCTACAAAGAAAGAAGTGTCATGTGCCACTTGTGGGGGAAAAAAAACCCTAAATTCTTTACACTAGAAATCTACTCTTATTGAGTGCATTGCTTTGCATAGATGCTTACAGGGATTACAGATTTACAGTTTTAGAAAGAAGCTAGTTGTTTGGGTGTGGTTTTTTTTGCTTTAGTGATTACAAAATGCATGCATTGCGTAGCAACAAAGGAGCTAGAAAATGAGCAAGATTCAACACAAATGCAATATGAGGGCAAGTGGCTACTTTGCTTAAAGAAAACGTTACCAAAGCATTACACAAAGCAAATGAGTGTAGGATCCTAGAAGTTTTCTATGCAGTCAGTGGAAAGAAGAAGGAACTATTAGAAGGAAGTGGAGAATGCTGAAGTCAAATGTCAAGTAATATGACATGCCCCCACAGAATTGGATGTGCTGGAGAARTGATGTGTCCATGGATCATGTGTGCAGATCAAATAATACAACTCAAGAAAGAAAGATTCAAAGCATATCTTTCTTTGCTTACCATTGTTTAGTATGAGGAAAAGTGTCCTGAAAGTTATTCAAAGTTATTGACTGCAATTATTATGGCAAATCATCAGTATAGCAGTGAAGGAGTCATTTTTTTTCATCTTCAACTTTTCTGTAGGAGAAGCCTTGTCTCCTGCTGGGGGGAAAGGGAACCTCCTAAGCCTTTCTTTTATTACATCAGTTTTCAGGTACAGGTCATATTAGTGTGATGATTCTAGTCCCATGTGTAGATTTCCCTGCAGAAAGGTCTGAACTCAGTTGTGGTCAATGAATGGTTTGCTTTTTGTTTTGAACATTTTCTTTTCTTTTGTTGTTTTTATTTAACAGATAGATTTTGACAAGGATCCAACAAATGCCTTTGCTTCTGTTGTTCTGCCATCAAGTTTACTGAAGAATTTAAGTCAAGATGAGTTTGAAGTTATATCCAGGGCTCAATTTACTTTTTTCAATAAAAATGGTCTTTTCCAGGTAAATATGAATGTGCTCGAAGTAATTTCAGTTAGGGTGAATCAAAGGCAGCTGCTAAACTATCTTGTAGTGTAAACTTTTTGCAGCATCCCATCAGTTATAGGAATGAAATGGTAGCAAATGTAGACGTTAGGAATAGCATCATGAATTCAGAGTGACAAAATAGCTGTCATGCCCAAGTTGTATTACAGTCAGATAATTGATCACAAATTCCTGTCACATGCAGGGTAAACTTATGCCTAGAGTAATCAAGGGAAAACTGGATCCCAGATGATTATAATCAGAGTAAATTAGCAAGGCTTCTTAAAGGCCCTATCTTATATTGATGTACATTGATAGAGGGCCTTGATGTTCAGTGGAGCCAGGTTCTTTCTCAGCTGGAAATTTGGCCTATAAAACGGCTAAATGGTCTTTCTTTCTCTTTTCCTTAAAACCGTTGATTAACGCTCGTGCCCAATGGACCACTTACATTCAGTTTAAAACTCTGGGCTGATGGTCATCAGCCAGAGAATATTTATTTCTACATGTACTATTCTTCTTTTCATTCATATGTGGTCCTGCAAGCACGCTACATTTAATAATGTCTGGATGTTTCTATAGACAGCATGGTTATGGAATAAAGGCAACAACATTCGTACCTGAAAACTGAAAGAATCTAAGTAGATTATTTTTTTCTCATTTAGGTCCCATTGTATGGTAATTGTAAATTGTTCCAGAATGATATATGCCAAAAAAGTTAGAAAGAGTTTAACAGCTTATAGAAATACAAACAAGAAACACACCTATACTAAAAAATTAGTTCATTGAGAAGAAAGCCATTTCATAATGAACTGTAGGCTGAGCCTCAAAAAATTTGAGTTTGTTTTCCCATTAGTATTTCAAGTGACCTTTGGCTCTTGTGCATCCGCAAAACTCTGTAGTATTGTGTTGTCCCTGTATTATCGTTTTTATTGGCAGTGTATCCAGATTTTTCAGATAGTCTAGGCAAGAAAATACCCATGACCCTGACTTGCCTTCTGAAATACACCCTGAAGTATCTTTAACTGTTTAAAATAGCAGTCATTTTAAGCTCACTTTTAAGAAAAACAAGATGAATACGTTTAATAAAGAAACTCCAAAAATACAGAAGTAGGCTTGTCATAATGGTACAAAATCATATAAAGTCAAAACATGCAGTCCTATTAATATTCCATTAAAATTGTTGTCAGGAGGTCTTGCCACTAACCAGATAGGTATCTTCATTTTCTTTTCTTTTGTTTTTATATTTTAGATTTTGGTGTACAGTTCAAATTGCAAGTATTGTAAGCTAATAAAAGCACATGACTGTTCATAACAGATCTTGTAAAACTGATCTGTATGTGCTTCTCACATGTGTCCTTCAATGGTACTAGAATGTGTTTCTAAGTATACTTGGTAAGTCAGTGAAAGGTAAAGCAATAAAATCTGCAGCTAAAATTCCTCACAATTTTATTCTTATTTTTCAAATTGTTCATGAGTGACATTTTCAACCAAATTAATTAAATATGTGCAACCTCACATTTTCCATTTTCCATTACTTACTATAAAACAGAAAAAGTAACTTGTGACCAGTCATCTCAAATCTAAATGTAGAAGACTCTTTATTCATATAACTCATTTCAGCAGAAGTGCAGCACAAGACAGCATAAATAATGAACAGTAAATTTTTCAGTCCATCTAAAAATGTTGTTAATGGTTTAGTAAACATATCAATTGTTTTTAGATAATCGTGGTTTGTATTATCTCTGCTCTCATCAGGAATTCTAGATTGATAATGTTCAAGAAGAGAAAGAAATGTACACAAAAAGTTCTTCAGCATTTTAATCTACTTTACGCTAATATTTCTGTTTCAGCATACTGCTATTGTAAGCCTGTTTTAATGTAGATATCACTATTAGAATAGTAACAGCATGTCATCTATTCTGAAATACCTCAGTTGTGCTTTATTCCTAATAATAAAAATATCATTGTTTGTGCTGTTTAATTAATTGCCATTTTGTGAAGCGAATTCCAAATATTATTCAGTGGTTGCTGATCAGATTGCTAACTAAAGTGGTAGCTTATGTCAAAGAATTGTATCTTCCTATTAAATTAAACTGAAGTATAAAATAAAGTGATCCACATGCCATTTCAAATCCAATAACTTTATCCACTAGTGTAAAAGTGTTTCAGGAATATACTTTATTCTGCTTGAAATTTAAAAATTCCCAGTGCTATTAGCTGTGTTTCATATAAGCATTCACTATAACAGTGAGACCTCATACCTAACAGCGTTGGGATTTTTTTAATTGCAACTGAGAGAATGCTTGTGAGTTTTATCCTGCCATTCATTAAAATGTGATGATGACATTACTTAAAAGACAAATTGATTTAAGCTATTCAGGGTGGGATTCATCTCACCAAATGTATGCGTTCACTGTAGATAACTACACCTGAACTGTTCTCTGTAAGCTACCTTCAAAGCCAGTTAATGGMGGGGAATGGAGCCTGTTAAGGCACAATGCATCTCATCCTAGTGTAGGAGGAGAGTAGGAGTAGGGTGAAGTTCCCCAGACAGAGGAGTGTAGCAACACCTGAGACACAGAGCAGTGTTGCCTGATGTGACAGTGAGCCTATAAGAGACCAGTGATCTTCTGGAGCAGCAGCTGGAGACCAGGCAGGATAACCTAAAACCTGTAAAATGGACACTTATATTTAGGCAACCACATTCCACCTACATGTRTAAAATAGGTCAGATGAATTATGCCCCAAAAGTGTATGTTTCTTTTCATTGACTATGTTAAGAAACCCTACTTCAGGTGTAGACAACTACTTTTTGCGTGTCTAAAGTTAGGTCAGAAGAATACCACCCTTATCTTCAGTTTTGAGCTCATGAAAATAACGTGCTAATATCATAGATGGGAATTGTAATGACTGTCTACACTAGTCAACGTTTCTGTCATTAACTGTGACTTCATCATAGCTTTACTTTGTACATCTGCGTATTTTAGTGGCTAAAAACTTCCCCCTAACTTTAGCTGAGTGCAGCCTTATAGCTAAATAAGCAATGCCATCTGTATTTAGTTTTAATGCACACATTATTTCGATTCCTTTCTAAGGACAAGCAGGAAAAAGATATCAAATTGCCTTCATAAAGAGACTGTCTGATGTTTATTCCTAGTTTTTATTATTTGGTGGAGACAGGGCCCATTGAAACCCATAGAAATCTATCCAAAGGCTTTCAGGGGCTTTGGGTCAGACACTGAAAGTTAAATGGTAACCAAGACGTTTTCTCTTGTTGAATACTTAAGAACTGGCTAGGAAACTGCATTTTTCTTCCTTGTTAATTTTCAAGTTTTTAGGAAACTGTTTCACAAACTTCAGTATACTCTGAAATACTGTGTTTGAAAACTCTTGGATATGGTCCTTAGGAAATGAAATATTTTTCTCAGTATAACCAGAATTTGATGACTGAAAATATTATGTTTCTCATGAGTGATGGGATCTCATAAGCCCACCACTGAGCAGATATCCAATATTTTCTCAAACTGACCAAACTCCTGGACTGAAAGGAGTTGGGGATTTCAGGAGTTCAGGAGCCCAGTTTTTTGAGGAGATGTGGGTGACAGCAGATTTTGACCTGCAGCAGGCAGTGTCCTGGAAGTCCAAACGTTCCAGCTCCCACAAGGTCAACCAGGCAGATAACTAAGCAGGTTTCAGTGGAAGTTCATCAAAAGGGAGTCACATTTACAAAATACTTCCACTTTAATAGATCAGCAATTTCCAAGGAAAACATGCTTCTTTGGAAAATTTTCAACCTGATGCTTTTTCACTGGTTAGGAATGGCATCGCTCAGTGACATCAGTCTTCTATTTACATTTCCACCGATTAAGACCTTGTAGAAGGTATTATCTCCTACAGTATGTAACATTGCTTTGAATTTGTTTATTACTTCTTGGTCATTCATTTTAAGATGGAAAATAATTTAGCAGCTATACACAGAGAACAGGTTATTCTCCAAAAACTTCCCATCTAGAAAAAAGAATAGCTTTGACAGTAAAACAAGAAAGCTAGCTCATTCTTGCTTAGGAAAATGAGCTAATTAGATCATGGCTTATTATCTGGTACATTGTTTCAGTTATAATTCTGGTGGAATCAAACAAAGTGATTAAAAGGGAAATTTTTGCCTTATAATCTCTCTCTATAATTGTTCTTGTATATGTTTATGACAATAAGGGAAATAGGGGAAGTTCCATGAGGCAAACCTGTAATTTGATCTTATAAACAGCATATTCATATATTGGGTGATCAAAAGTGTAAAAACCTGAAAGCTTTTATTCTGGCACACGACAAAACTGTTTACTCTGGCTTTTAGGTTCTGTGCTGTGTCAGCATTTATTATATTTTTCTAATTCTTTCAAAGGATCCAGAAACTCCTGCCAACTTGACCAGTTTTGTGGTGGCATGCAGTATTGGAAACATAACAATTCAGGACCTTCAGGATTATGTGAAGATTACAATTAAGCATACCAAAGTTCAGGTAAGAAGAGAATGATTATTCAGAGAAACAGAAATACAGATTATGTGTTATAAAGGCTGAACATAAAGTCTTGTTATCTGGATGGATTTTGAGTAATAATACAAATGCAAACGGAAATAATATTTCTAAAACAAAAGCAGGCAAGTAAAACCTAAAAATAAATAATATTTCCCATCCTCTCATTCTCACTCTTTTCAGGATTTAACATTTATCTGAAAGACCATTAATTATGCCACTTTGAGGCAATTTCTATGCCAACAGCCATAGATAAAACCATAGTTCATGACCAGTGACATTATTTTTTACACTGGAACTTCAGAATGACTTAAATTCTTTGATCAAACATGAATTGCTTTGTTAATAGTTCCTCAAGGTATTTTGTTTTTATGTGGTTTCCTGCAAAGGAAGAATGGACGGAATCACATTTTTAAAAGATGACTAGAATTAATTCAGGAAAATAGAAGCCCAAATGAAGCCTTTTGGCATATTCTATTTCAGTGAAACAATCATTCAAGTGTCAGCTTGACTCTGTTCTCAGATATGTTGCTCAGTAGCTACTCCAAAAGAGACACTAGAGATTTATAAAATAACATGTTAGATGTGATATCTAAGTAAAACTTTCATGGAATAAGAAACTGGCTCATTAACCTTGAGATGTTTTTTTCACATTTCAATTAACTTTACCTTACTTTTTTTTATAAAGATTATTTCAAGGTCAGGCAAACAGTTCAGCATGCTTTTGCTTAGTTTCAAGGCCAGTTGCCTAGAKTATTACTGATATTTAGACCCTGTAAAGACATTATACTCATGAATAACTTCAGTGAGACCATAAAACTAATTCAACAGTCTTAGTACGTGGAAAAGGAGCAGTGCAGAGGAACAGTGCTGTATGTTTTAAGATCTTCTGGGCAGAGTTGTCTTTCTAGAAGAGTAAGATCTAGTTTGAAACTAGAAGAAATTTGAACAATCCAAGTAATATTTATTCTTCTGCTCATTAAGTGAAAGCATACATAGTGAAACATCTGCTGTAGACATTTATGTTGACAAGATTTATCTCTGAAGAGGTATAAAAAGTTTACTTTTGCATGTGTTCATAGGAAGATCCTAAGCCTACCTGTGTGTTCTGGGATATGAACAAAAATGGTAAGTTAAAAAATACTGTCATTTCTTTTCTAGGGCAATAAAGGTGTCTATGTTTTAAAATCAGTCACAGTCTTGGCCCTTCTTGCATCTGCATCAGTCCTTGCAAAATTGGATGAAATCATTAGACTGTATCATTTCTTCTGGATAATAATGTCTCTTGTAACAGCAGATGTTAAATATTCTTTCTAAAAATTTTACATGTGAGTTTGCATAACRTTTTGAATTTGTAAATAAAGTTTCTCAAATTTCCTGTATCTGATAGCTGTTTTTCACTGATCTTTCTGTATGTGCAAGTCAAATAGTAATGCTAATGAGAGATATGAATGGTTTTCAACCATCCTTTTAACTGGCCATTTTAAAAATACGGGGTTATTTAATTGTGAAATTGTGCCTCTTCCAAATCTTAAGTTGGTTTTGCTTCCATAGAAGGTCAGTAACTACATTACACAAATTTCATTTAGATAAAAACTCAACATCCACCTTGTAACTGGACGCAGTTTGCGTGATAAGGTCCTATATGGAGATACACGTTAACATGGCAGCATTTTAGCCTATTCTCGGTTGATATTACCTAACCTACGTGTAACGTAACACTCATTCTTTACATAGGTAAAACCATTCTCTGGGATGATTTTCCAGTGCCACCTTCTGTTTTATAGATCACTACTGAGTAATAGAGACCTTACTTCTCCTTACCAGGAAACAGAGAGAGAGTGAAAACGTAACTATCTTTAGCAGTAGGATCTGAGGTGGAGGGGATTAGTAAAGGGAGTCTTGCAAGAAATAAAATTTACCATCTGAAGTAGTCCTGCAAAAAATAAAATTTACCATCTGAAGTTGTAGTTGAAGGCTGGAACTTCAGAGGGAAGAACTAAGGAGAATGCAGAAGGATACAAAAAGAGCAAAAGCTAGTTAGGAAGCTAAACTTGAGAAGAACATCAAAGCAGAAGGACACAAGGAGAAGTCTATTCTCAGTGGCTGCTTGAGTTGGAGAAAGTTTTAAGTGGTTTTGGAATGTCTTCACATTCTTTTGAGAGAGTCTATCTTGAATTTGAGGTAAAGTTACAGGGTCAGTCAGATAATTTGCTGGATTTTGCCTGGAGTTGAGCAAACACGTTTTTAAGAATTCTGAGAACATGAACTATTTCACAAAATCAGTTCAGATTTTAGCAGGAGAAAATGAAAGGAGAAGTAATGGGAAATACAAAATTTACTTTTTTACATTTACTTTTTTAAAATACAGTCTTGCCACTTATAATTTCAAAATGGCCTTTTTGGGTAGGGAGGGTAGGGGGATAATTTATTTCATAGTTTTTTAAGGCCAGAAAGGCTAATCAAGATTATCCACTCTGGCCCTCTGCATTACACAGTACAGAGAAGAAGGACGGGACCCTCTACTCATGGCCCATAAATGCTTTCATATATGGCCTGAGGATATATGAGTAGGAGGGAGACAGGTGCAGACATCACATCAGTGTGGTGAAGGCAAGTTCTAAAACCATGTTATTGCTGGGTAAAACTAAGGTGTGTCTTAATGTGTAATCTGCATATTAAGTCTTATTCATCCCTAATTAATCAAAAAAAAAATCCTACCTTTATTATAGACCTCCATTTATTGCTTCTGCTTAATAGGCCATAAATTGGAACACTTGCCTGGTGGAATTTTCTGCAAAAACTAAGAAATCTGATACTTGCTACTTTTCTGATTATTTTTAATATTCACTGATTCAATCTGAGAAAGCATTTCTCCATTTGCAAGAAATGAATTTAGAAATCTGTTCAAGAGATGGTGATACGAGTTTGTTGGAAAGTGTGGTTTCTCTGGTTTCATTTCTGTAGGTGGTAATGGTGGTTGGAACCCTGCGGGCTGCAAGGTGCAAACAGAATCCAATGAGAATGAGACGATTTGCTTATGCAACCACCTCACACACTTCGGGGTCCTAATGGTAAGCAAACTCTCACTTTTCAGTAAGTTTGTCTTTTCTAAGAACCACAATGTAGTTTTTGTCTTGGATCAAGACAACTATCTTCATTCATTTTTGTTACTTGGGTTATTCATTTTGCACTTGTTTTATAATAATAATTCATTTTATCCATTATTTTCATAAAGATATCTTTTCATAACAAAATGTCTAATGATAAGGATTCAGGAATGAGATGATGAAGAAAATTAGTAATGAAAAGGAAGTGTATTATTATTATGTCCTCTACAAGTGGCTAAGTGTTACAAAATAAAAATTAAAATGTGCCCACAACAGTATTCCAAATTTTGAAAATTACTGTACCGTGAAAGACCTTGGGTTGAAACATCTGAGTGATGCCACAATAAAAATAATATGTTATCCTATCCAACTTCAAAGCTGGGACATGTCTGTGTCAAAAAGAATGTCAGAATCAGGGACTGTAAAACCAAGGCCCAGTACTAACTCTTCCGCTACTGAAACAGAAAAAAATTGATCCTAATGAGTCCTAAGGTGGAGCAGGTCTCTATCATTTTCTTTAAAAATGTAATCCAACAAAATGTCATGCAGTTTTGACCCCTCAGAATTGGAGGATGTGACCAGATTTTCATGCATTAAGCTGCAGAGAAAGGCATGGACAAAGAATGTAGCAGAGAGGGGAAAAAATCAAAAGGAAAAGGGCAAATATCCTGTAACTTTTTGTAAGGGATCTCAGACCTGATCAATGAGAAGAGAAACTGACCTTAAAAATATTGTGAGGGTGTGAACAGAGATTAGAAAAGGTTGCAGAAGAGAGGGAGTGTTCAGTTTATAAAGGAAACTAGTGCAAGGAAGAGACTGAAAGATTTGTGGTGAAAGAGAAACAGGGCTGGGTAGAGTTGAAATTGCAAGGTCAGGAAAGTGTGAAGGTATTAGCAGAAAAAAAATAGAAGAAATGGATTTTTTTTTTTAGAGAAAAAGGTGACAATGTTGCAGAACAAAAATATAGAGCTTCATATTGTCAGGGGGAAGAAGAACAGTAGAGAAAAATATGTCCTACTGTCAAGCAAAACTGCTAATGGGGATGAAAAGCCAAGGCAAGGGAGCACAGTAATTCCATTTCATCCTGAGATTCAAGGGGATAAATCACCCCTTGCAAATTCAGGTTGCAAATCTGACAAGATTTATATTTATTTAATGCCAAAAAGTATAAAGAAATATGTTCTTTTGCAAAATTTGTAAAAATTTATTTGCTGCTTTCTTTTAAATGGCATTAATCAGGGTTGTCTTGCCGTACAGGGCTTCTCTTGGAAAAAATCTGCCTATTGAGGGCTGCTGCAGAACTTATATGATATTTACGATAGCTTAAGGCTATCAGAGCCTTAAGCAAAGTCTCCAAACTGGATGGCTGAGATAGGTAGGGCTTAGCATATTGGGGAGATAGGAGAAGGTACTATATAGAGCACTTCAGCCTCAGTAGTGTAATTCCTCCAGCAGTCAGATGTCTACAGAAATTTGCATATCTGAAATATTTTTGAAAGAAAAAAATCCCAACAGGAAAAAAATGGAATATTGCAATCTTTTCTTAAAATCTGGTGACTTTTCAAAACCTTCTTTAGGTTCCCAAATGCAACAGTCATGTTCAGTAATAGGCTGAACTGTGGCTTTCAGTCTGACATGAACAGTCTTTGACTTCTAAAACAAACCTGCAGAAAAGATGTTTGCTCCTAATGAAAGTATATATTTTTGATTTAACTTCTTGTAGTGGCAATTTAGTAATAAAGAAAAATACCTACAAATATTTTAAATACTAAAGATAAAATGAGGGAAACAAGAAAATCTGTACCTGGCATAGGACTTACTGCACAAGGGAGCCACATACTCAGACTTTTTCAGCTTTGGTCTTCCAAAGCCTTGCTGCTTTCTTCACAGCATGCTTAGATGTAAATATGAAAAAGTCCTGAGTTTTTTGTCTTTTTGCAGCCTAAATTGTGTTCTTCTTTCAATTTTCATCCTCAACAGGAAAAAAAAGGGCTTTCTTTAGGGTATATTCAATGAGTCCCTTCTCTTCCCCTGAATGCTTTTGTTGCATTAGGAAATAAGGCAGAAGTTTTCTGAAATTGGGCTGCATTCCAGTAGATTTTTACACAGTTTTGACCTTCTAATTGCTTTTCCATTTTAATAATCTTTTCTGACTTTAATTTAGATATTAAATGACTTTCAGATAACATTCTCTTGATGTATATGAACTGTCTTATGAGCCTGGTAGATGAACAGAGTGTAAAAAATTGCATACAGCTCTTTAATTTTCCTGTGAAGAATGTCATGTTTCGTAACCTTTTATAGGTATCTTTTTGCTAGATAGTTTTGCTAAGGGCAGCAGTAACAGTGACCATAGAATAGACACCATTAAATATTGGTATTTGCTCACATTTACTCCACACTGATATAGATCCAAACATTCTCTTTTGTTTTGTCCTTAAAAAAAGGAAATAACACTGGAATTTATTCTCAGACAGTACTATGTGGCAATTACAGTTGGAGAGAAAACTGGAAAAAAAAAATCCTCAGAATGTTCCTACTTAATTTCCAGTTTTTTTGAAATATTGTCTTTATTTTTCTGACCAGTTCTATTTATAACTGTAGTTTTTATGTCAAAACAGACCATAAAACCAAAGAGCAGTATCTTGCCCTTGGTTTCACCCGTAGATGATTAGCTACATCAACTCTTACGAACTTTTAATAACAAGAACTGACGTCAGAAACTCACCAGAATGGTCTACTCTTCAGTGTGAATACATTTTGTATGATATTTTCCATACAAATATGTTATTCTTAAAGAAGGGTGTCTATAAGCAACTGAACTAAAAATCTGAAAAGGGAAAATTTTTCCATAAAAGGCCACTTGAATTCCTCGTAATGAATTATAATGATCAGTGTCAGACTCTGTCTTTCTGCTGATCCCAGCAGTTATAATACTTACAGCACAATGTTTTCAAGAGTCATGGGAAGGAAGTGAGAGGTGTAGCAGCTATAAACTAAGTATACCCAGTAAACATGAACCTTAACATCAGGGTTATAGCGGTGTTGCCAAAATGTTTTTGAGTTTTACTTGACTGATTACCAAGAAACTGTGTTGTGTTCATTAAAAAGGAGTTTGCTGTAACTTATACCTCTTCCTTCTCTCTCACTTAGGATCTTCAGGGAACAGTTACACAAATAGACTCACAGAATACCAAGGTCCTCACCTTTATCACTTACATAGGCTGTGGGATATCTGCCATATTTTCAGCTGCAACTCTTCTGACATACATTGCATTCGAGTAAGTATTAGTTCAAAACATCACAAAAGAAATACCTTTATATGATGAATAAAATAAATTAGCCATATGGTTGGTGTGTTTTCGTCTAGGAAGGCAAATCTGTATTTAAACAAAAATAATGAGAGTAGAATTTTTTTTCAAGGAGATGCAAGTTCAGACTCCCTCCTCCTGTTTTTGTTGTGTTGTGCTGCTCAGACTGAGCAACAGGGCTGATGTGTCCCAAAATTTTCTCCTCTGGGAGTACTGTATCCTCTAGATTCTAGATTCTAAGCAGGTGTGTATTTTAAAATCCACAACCAGGCTTTTCAGGCTTTTTGAAAAAAAAAAAAAAAAGCCTGCCTGTTGGAGAATAATAAGTCCTGAATATAAAAGAAAAATTCCGACTAGAAAAATTACATGCTGGAACCCTTTGGGAGGAAGTGGAGAAGAGAAATAAAATGAAGCTAAACTGTCAAGTGTTACAACAATTTTAAAAAGCAATTCTACTGAAATGTCAGGGTGACTCAAGGGAATGCAAAAGTTATGAAATGATACAATTCTGTGAACAGTGAAAAGAGAAAATGAAGTCATATCAACAGCTGACCACAGAGGAACCATTCTGCCTATAACAGGACAGGACAGGACAGAGTAGCTGCTAAAGAAGGAGATTTTGCTGGGGGAAAAAAGGGGTTTTCTCTGAGATGTTCAAAAATAGTTTTAAATATTTCTAATTATTGCATTCCTATTGCATTACCTATGGTATAATGTGGTGGTCTGAAGTTGGCAGAAGTTGTTGGTTTGCCTCTCAGTGCATACATTTCAATGTCTCTCAGTTAAAAAAAATTAAAATAATTTGATTTTCAGTCTTCTCAAGATCCCATAAAAGAAAAACAAAACAGAAAATAGCAACATGCACCGGACAGTATCTTCTGAAAAACAAGCAAAGATTGATAGATAAAATAACCAGAGATGAGCTTCTGGCCAGCAGTATACTTTGAAAGTGTTTTCTTTTATTTTGCTTCAGTTTTCATTTAAAATAAAAAACACTTTTTTTATATTTAATTTGAAAGGTTCTTAATAACAAATCAGTAGCTAAAATATTGCAGCAATTAGATAGCTCATTAACAACTCAAAGAAGTGCTGGCTCTTTGCCAGCACATGTAGCAGAAGCTTTCAGCAATATCACACAGAGGTATACCTCACTATGCCTTATTGCCACAATAGCATATTGGCACAAGGAGGTCACTGTGCTTTTATTTACTTTGTAAACTGGTAAACTTAGCTTCTGTAAGCAGTTCAGGCAATTGAAGACGATTAATCATATGAACGTGTATTTCTCTCACTAGGAAGCTGAGAAGAGATTATCCGTCAAAAATCCTGATGAATTTGAGCACAGCCCTGCTCTTTCTTAACCTGATCTTCTTGCTTGATGGTTGGATTGCATCATTTGACATAGATGGCCTCTGCATAGCTATTGCCTCCCTTTTGCACTTTTTTCTTCTGGCCACCTTTACATGGATGGGACTAGAAGCTGTTCACATGTACATTGCTCTTGTAAAAGTATTCAACACCTACATACGGCGATATATACTGAAGTTTTGCATCATTGGCTGGGGTGAGTTCAGCAGGTGCAATATTTACATAGCATATATTTGAAATGATGCTGTATAGAAGAGCTCTATCATAGATGCAGAGAAGAATCAAAGCCAGGTAAAGTTTCCTTCCCCACCTTGGTAGAGGAGCACCATAAATACTGAATATAGCTGAGACCATAGTTCCGTTGTCTAATTTTGTGCAAATATCCTGTAGCTGCTGTTTGCTGCCCACAGGAACTTGCAGTCTGAGGAGGACCAGAGGGACCAGATAAACTGGTCTCACATTCCAGACAGGCCAGGATGGGAGAGAAGAAACATTACTGTCATATCAAAGACAGAGAACTGTGGCAGTTCTCTTACAACAGTAGTAGTAACTCCTGCAGTTACTATAGGGATCTTTGCAT
Source organism: Apteryx rowi (assembly GCF_003343035.1). Lineage (NCBI taxonomy): Eukaryota > Metazoa > Chordata > Aves > Apterygiformes > Apterygidae > Apteryx > Apteryx rowi. The sequence continues at coordinate 49,441 of NW_020451085.1, read as the reverse complement.
TGACTTTCAAAAAGCTTTGGGTCAAGCCTGAAGTTTCTTGCCAAAAAACATAAAACCTATGGCAGGATCAGAAACAACCAAAACGTCCTGAGCTTCAGCACAGTGTTTAAACCACAGAGATATCCTTCCTGCCTTAATCAGTGTACATTCTAGTGTTGAAATGGAAAATGTAGTGCTGAAAAATAACTGTGAGGCTCAGGCAGCAAGGCTTTTATTCTTCTATTTTTCTATATCAGGAATCTGTGCCTTCTGCCTGAATGCACATATTGTGTTTGAAATAAGTCAACACAATACAAAACCATTAATCTCATGACTAGAGCAGTGACCTCAGTCCAGCTGATAATTGATGTCTTTCCATTGGCAACTAGCATCCCCTTTGGCAACCTCAGCAAAGGACAAGGACTGAGTGGTAGGAAAAGCAAATTAACCTCTTCCCCTTTGAATCTCTTGTCATAGCAAGGATAAGACATGTAAATAGGGCATGCCAGGAAATGTACCTTTATTCTGTGTGAGCTGTACCTCTGTGTACATGGTTCTCTAGTTTTTTGTTATTTTCCCCAAATGTTCCCTTCATTTTGTTATTAAAAATGCATATAGTTTACTTCATTTTTGGTACACATTTAAGTGAAGGATATGTAATGCTATAGAAGAAAAGAAGACATTTACATTTGTGAAAAAATAGAGCAGAAATTGCAGGTTCAAGTTCATGTTCCCCTGGTGCCTAGTTAAGTGCCATCAGAATCTCTGAAAAAAATCACTCCAACTTAAAATTGTCTCATCTTTTTAATCATTTGTTGTTCTTTTTCTCACTTTCTTATGAGTACCTGTGTGCAAATGCAAATTTAACTTTGGGTAATTAAGGGAGAATATTTTACTCTAGTAAAATATAATTTAGTATATTTTACACTTAAGTATATTTACTTACTTTATTTAGTATGACACTTTAGTATCACCTATTAAAATAGGATAGTAACATTTTCTGCCTTAAAGAATATTATAAGACTTATTCACTAATGCTTATAAAGTACTTTGAAAGCTTTATACATTTGTACTTTTTGAAAAAATCATTTATTTCCTTCTACTTCCTTACGCAGTTTTCTGATGTAGAGCTACCTCAGGATACTCTGTACTAAAGCGATACTGATGGAAACATCAATAATTCAGCTTTACGTGGTGATTTTGAAGGTTTAGGGGTTTTGAAAGCAAACTACAAGCTTTCTTGTGTTACAGGTTTGCCAGCTCTAGTGATAGCAATTGTTTTAGCAAGTGCGAATGCAAATGCAAGTCATGTTTATGGCAAGGAATTATATGGCAAAGATGCTAATGGGCAAGGAGGAGATGATTTGTGAGTATTTCTTTTAATCTCTTATAATTTAGCATTTACATTCTGCAAGAAATTTAGCATTTGTCAGATTGCTTTGAAAAGGCATAGGTGTATAAAACAAGCAAAGTGGACGTGGTTGTCTTCTAAATTATTTGTATCTGAAATGCAAAGAAGGCTATGAGAAAAATTGGAGGCAAGTCTGCATTACCGAATGCCGTGGAAAAACACACCTCTGACAAAAGAATAATCCATAAATTTTGTTTCACAAAAACAAAAATGCCAGTTTTGATTTATCTTAAATGAAAGCTATATATTCTAGGTGATGGCAAGAAAGAAGTAGTATAAAAATAGTTTCCTTTGTAAATAAAATAGCCTCTTGTCAAGTAAGTCATTAGCTTTCTCTATTCTTATCTAGATGTCCAAATAATAATCTCCAAACCTCCAAATTTTTATATGACTGTTTGTTATCTCATTTTCTGTGCCTTGCCTGGCAAAGCTTCATGATGATAAATATGTCATTGTGTATTTTTATTACAGTACCATGGTAAGCATTCAAGCCATTTACTGCTGGAGGAATGAGCTGGATATCTCAAATGGCTGGCTGTCATATGGCTAGCTGAAAGGACTACCCATTCAGCTTCTTCCTTGGAGCTGTTTGAGTTCTCATCGAACAGCTCAAGTGGCAGAAACTTGAGATCTTGGCACTGAAGATCCAAGTTTGCCTCTGAACTGTGTATGTAGCCCATTCAGTAGCCTATGGCTCATGCTATTGCAAGTGGTGAAGCTACTCATATTGAGTCTGAACATTTCATGATGGGTTTGCAGTTCCCATGGCTTGCATCTGAGGTCAGCTTTTCTATCTAATTAGTTTTAAAGTAAAATGAGATACAAGATACTAAAATGGCCCATAATGTCTTAAAGATGCTCGTGGGCTTCATCCTATTCACAAATATAAAATGGTTAAAGGTTTTGTTTAAAATTGCAGCTCTGCAGCAGTGGAATCTGATATAGACTTATTTTCCTTGTAGTCATATAAATAACTGAAGCAAAGGATTGTTCGTGTTATCTAAAAATGATCATATTTTGGTATTTTTTACAGCTGCTGGATCAAGAATAAAGTTGTCTTTTATGTGACTTGTGCTGGTTACTTTAGCATCGTGTTTCTGATGAACATTGCCATGTTTGTTGTGGTAATGGTGCAGATCTGTGGGAGGAATGGGAAAAGAACTAATCGGACCCTAAAGGAAGAGATCCTGAGGAATCTCCGTAGTGTTGTCAGCCTGACCTTCCTCTTGGGCATGACATGGGGCTTTGCCTTTTTTGCCTGGGGTCCCTTAACTCTCCCTTTCCTGTACCTCTTCTCAATTTTCAATTCATTGCAAGGTAAGTTGAATTTCTGTTCTATGAACAAACAATATTTACGCTGTTGCTGTTTTGCGAGAAATTATGTCCACTGACTTGACTRGGGAACTCAAATCCAAGTTCTCTGTATCTTCCCTTGATACTAAGACATCTAAAGTTTCCCTTTATGTGAAATAATGGTACCTACCTCACATGTTTTGAATGTCTTGGTTAAATTAATTAATGTTTCAAGGTCTTTCCAATAAAATGCCCCGTATTATAAATAGTGCTATTCATATCTAACAGTCTGCAGTGATCTCTGTTGACATAGATGCTGTATGACCTTCAACATTTCCTTTCACTGATTATAACAAATATAGGAAGCCTCTTTCCTTAATTTATTCCTGTAGCAAACCTGTAAAGCTCATAACTATTTTCTTAACACATAAAGAGCTCATAAAATAAATTTCAGTCCTGTTTTAGTGTGGAGAGATAGCACAGGGATATGTGATATGCTTTGGTTCTTTAAGAAAAATCCAATGACTGTTGCAGTCTGCTTATTTCTGTTTCCTTTACTAAAGTTTTGGATATTTTAATTTTCCAAAATAGTTCATCCTTCAGTTGTGAAAAATGCTGCAAATTATAATCAGACAGTTATAAACTACAAAATTATATAGCTGACATTTAACAGAATTTCATCTCAGAGCTGATTTGCATATGTATCAAATGACATAAGAATCTCCACCTCCCCTTGGCCTATCCACTAGTGAAAACAACTAAAAACAAAACAAAAAACAAAACCCAAGAAAGTCATTGGAGGAGCATGTGTTATGGCACACACGTATTGAGATAAAAAAGATCTGCCTAGGGTCAGCAAAATATCTTTCCTTAATGGAAAAAGTACTTACTGTTACACTGCATGGATTTCTATCTGTTACAGTTGAGATATATTTACTGCTCTAAAAGATTTATTGAGCTTTCGTGGAAAGAGAATAATGTCGCGGTTTTTGGGTTGTTTCAGGTTCAACATAGAATGCTAGGCAAAATGGCAAAAATTGTTCGGATGTGGTGTTCTTACTAAAGGCTTTTTTTCCAAAGGACAGATTCTGATACTCCCTAGGAGCATAATGAAGTATTTGCTGTAATGTGTCAGTGTGAGATATTCAGAACGGCCTAGAGAGATTAGAAGTATGGGAAGAACATGGAAAGAGATTAAAACTCTGAAAAGCATGCCAGGGATCAAATTCAGCAAGTACTCTTTAATTAGAATTTCCAGTGCAATCATTTAAGCTTGTTTGTGCAGAGCACGCACACAGTTGAGCGCCAGTGCTTAAGTCTCTATGGGGTAATAGCATTATTATATGGAAAATGAATATTTGGAAAGAGCTAAGTTAGAAAATGAAACCAAAACACCTTGAAGATTGAATGCAAAAAGAAGATGAATGATGAGCTTGCAGTATGTTGTGGCAGCAAAGATGGCACAGCAGACCTACAGGCACGGAAAGACAACAGTCCTTTATCTGATAATGCTTACTGCTGTGTCAGAAAGAGCTGGGAAAAGCTAAAGAAACTCGGGGAGGGGTGTGTTTAAAATCTAATATAACTGGTGCACATACATCTAGCAGTAGGGATGGAATGGGGCAAAGAAAAATTGAGAATGTGTATCAGGAAGTTTTTCCTAGCTGTAGAAAGTAGTTCAGTGTGGCAAGTCTTTCATGGGAATTAGGATGAGCTTAATTAGTGGAACTGTTAAAACTATAAAAGACAAAACTTCAGAATTCCCTGAAAAGCTGCTTCCTGCTTTGAGAGGCAAATATAATAAGGCACATCTGGCAATTTCCATGAGCTTTGGATCATATCCTCAATAAATATGGCTATTCTATCTCTCAGGTTCCTGAAAGCTGCACTAATGTTTTAAGCAATACCAGCAGCCTCCAACAACCTAGTTTTCTATGTGTTGGCATGCAGCAGTGAAAAAGTAGGTTGCAGTAACTACTGGTGTTACTGTACTTTGCTTTTTCATCTACATAGGAAACGATTTTTCTCTCTTTGATGCTCAAGAGTAAAAAATCTGGGAACATCTCTTTTTTGGCTGCTCATTTTATATATATGCCTGGGCAAGCCAAATACTTTTAAGTCAGAGCCAAGCTAGAGCCAAGCCTAGGCTCTGATTTGGCTCTGGGAAACAAAACCAAAGCTGTATTGCTAAAGAACATTGTAAACTTAATGAATAATGAAATACATATAAAAAAAAAATGCAGACACCAAGCCCAGACAGGGCAAAGACAAAGTTTTTAATGTGCTACATTTGTTTTTGTATTACTATAGACATGCGCATTTTCTCTTTTTTACAGTTCAGAATGTTCCAAACTTTTACCACAATTTAATTAAGCATCAATTTAGTAAGTTTGTAGCAGTGCAAAAGTACTAAGAGATACTGTGGAGGACAAACAACTGCRTAACTTTAAGCATGTAAGAGCTGCTAGTGATTACATTGGAATTACTCTGTGCTTATAATGAAGCACACACAGAAATATTTTACTAAATGGAAACACATTAACCAGAATTCAGGAGAGCTTGCTGTAGTTCCAAGTAAAATTTACAGTTCATTATAGGATGCATTAAGATACGTTCACCTTTCCTAAATTGTGCTTCTCAATTTTTTCCTATCAGCTCTTGAAAAATTTGCAAATATTGTGTTTCATGACATAAATATTTATTACCAAAAGGTACCAAAATCAGCTGTTTTGGTTCTCTGACCTCAGTGGGCTCAGCCTGGCCTGAGTGCTGTAAGGAGATACCAGTCCTGTTCCCTGGCAAGCATTCATGCAAAATTACACCTCAGGGCTTTGGAGGATGGAGGATAATTTTATGATTTAGATCCGTATTTTCTAAGCTTGACCCTGCCCTTGTGTTCCACCAGCTGAAACACGGCGGGCATTGGCATATGGACCTGTATGTGATTAGAGCAGAGGAACGAGCTTAGAGAACATCACTAAACCATGTTTGCCCCCATTATGTAGCATTTATTCCCTTTTAAGATGTAATCATGAGGGATTTGGCTTTAAGATTTTTCCATCAGGTGTTCAGCCTCGGCTTGGCTGTCTCCCAGTGAATAAAAGTAAGTAAAACAAGAACAGGCCAAGCCAGAGAAAGATAAAAGATTGCAGTGCTGGTGCCTGCCTGGGAAGAGCCAAGAGCATATTGTATTTCAAACTTCTATATTTAGCTTTAAAGTTTCTCTGAAGAGTGATGAAATCATACCATACACCCAGCTGAAACCTTGTTTGCTACATGATAGATGCCCGTTTTCTGTCTTGAAAATAAAGATTATACATTTGCCAGCAAAAAATGAAATCTGCACAAACATTCTTAAGCACATTTATTGCAATTGCATGTACAAACCAGGTAATTTTCTTCAGAAATAAATAGCTGGACACCTAATTCGTACTTCTGAACATTCACTTACCATTTTCATAATCATTTCGAGTGCATGCATGTGATGCACGTAAATCCAAATGCTCTTTTTCTGTGCACCCATTTAGTGCCCATTTCAAGCCTTCAGGTTTTAAAAAAATATAGCACAGTTCTGTAGATGTGGAACAGGAGGACTTAAAATTATCATCTTTTTATGAAGTAGTATCTGTATTTAGCTTTGTAGTCTGGCTCTTGCAGGCCTTTTGGTTGCAAAACTTTCATTTAGTTCAAAGACAAAACCTTCTAATTATTTTCATCTAAGCCAAAAAATAATTAAAAGATCCACACTGAGCTAGATCTAAATCAGCAATGTCAATGAAAGGGGCTCTGTTCTCTCCCTTCCAATATCCCAGACACATGTATAGCAGCTAGAGGATGGGATAGCTTTAATTAACTTTAGTACGTATTAAATGAGGTGTGCAGATAGATGACAATAAGAGGACTGGAACATGATTTTCCTTTGGTTTTCCTTTATAGCATTTTGTTAGCAGATTTCATTTTAGTTGATCTGTTTATCTATTTATAAATATATGCTTTATTTGCTATTTATTTGCTTTCGTTGCAGGTTTATTTATATTTGTTTTCCATTGTGCTATGAAAGAAAACGTGCAGAAACAATGGAGGAGACATCTCTGCTGTGGCAGATTCCGACTGGCAGACAATTCAGGTAAAAACAGTTCATGGCTCCACTCCTTAGATGCTGGAATAGTCTGGAAAAGTCCAGTGTGCTATTTTATTCCTAATGTAACACAACTTAAGGCAGAGATGTGGAAAAGCAGAGTATTAATAGGCTATCACTTCACTTTATTAATAACAATTGCCAAGGGACCTTTCAGATATCACTTCGTAAAAAGTCTCAAGTCCTCACTTTAAGTTTTCCACTGAAGGCAGCTGGTAAATTTTGTAGTGCTATGAGCATGGTTTTGGAAGGCCCTGCAGACTCCCTGCAAAAACAAAAGAATGTTAAATCAAGTCCCAAAGGTTCAAATTCCGTGATTCAAAGTCAATCTTATTCCCTTTCTCCCACATTACATTATGTTGACTAACTTGTGGACTATTAGGTTGAAGTAGGAGTGGTTCTTAAAGGGCAGATAGAAATGCTCTGGGGTCTTTTGCCTTTATCTTCACCTTTTCAAACTATTCTGTCCTTCATCATGTAGTTCTGAGAGAGCATTAGGGACATGAAAACATATTAAATTCCTTTAGCAGAAGCCTAGTTAGGTTCCTGAATTGGTGTCCATCTTTATGACTCTCAGAGTGCAGGGAGAGCGCTGCTACAACTGTCCTTTGCAGCAAAAAAGCAGTTGCTTTGGACACTTTTATAGACTCCTGTACCTTTGGCCATCTCAGATAGCGTTAGGCTCCTGTGTTTAGGCACATGAATCCTGCTTTACTATGTGACGTGAAGATCTTGGAATATAAATTCTTGCTCATATAGTTATTGCTCATTGACCAGGGTTCGTATCTATAGTTGATATAAAGTAGCATAACCTCATTGACTATTGAGGTAGACTGGTCTACCTTAGATAGTAACAGTGCTCCAAGTACTTTCTGTGTCCTTTCTCTGTTGGCTTCCAAGGGCTGTTTCAAGGTTTTAAGTAACTGCTTTCCATGAAGAATTCTGTTTTCTCTTCTTTTGTTTTGTTTTTACAGTGCTAGTAAGGGAATGCATTCTCACTGTAAACTATGAAACATTTATGCTTTCACTTTATACTAAGAAATCCTGACTTGTGATCTCAAAGAGTTAATGTAAATTAGGGAAAAAAAAGTCATTCTGATCAGGCATCCACATTATTGCATACATTCAGTTTCCATGCGGTACATGCTGTAACTCCTGGACTGGAAAACACAGATGGATAAAATTATTTTCAGTTTTTTATGCTGCTGTTGGGCAGCCTGTGGGGATGATAGAAATAAAAACCTGAAGCATTCAAGTATTTCAGTGATGTTAGTTAATGTGCTGTCATTACACCTAATGCTAACTGGCCCACCACCACCAGCTGGTTTTATTCTAAATGAACCTCAAACCATTAGCAGACAGAAGAGTGCAGTATAAGTAAAATGTGATCTTAAATCCTTCTCTGTCTGAAATGAACTTTAGAGCATGTTATGATAAAGCAAAGAAATAGCCATACCAAAACTCTACAACACTGTCATAGCTAGATCAGAGAAATAGTAACCTATATCCTATTGCAGTGTTTCAGGATAAAATCCTTGTCTTCATATAAACCAAGACTTAAGTGGCCCATGTATCTTCTCTGCATTTTGTGAATTTCATTGCAGTRCAATAAATTAGAACGGTAACAGCAACAGTAGGACTAATGTGTGAAACTGCCTGTACTGACCTGCAAGTATATGTTGCTGAAATAGTTGGATACATTTATTTTGCATGATACTGGTATTGGGACATTTGTGGTGAATTTTTCAGTGTCAGTTTTCCCCCAAAGATTTACTGGTATTAGTTATTTAACTTAATTTTGGAAGTTGTTTCAGTGTAAGAGTCTATTGTGATAATGGTTCTGACAAAACTCTTCAAATATGAACTACTGAATAAATATTATTATTCATTATTATTAGTAATGCACCAAAATTCTAAACCCTGTAGCAACAAGTGCAAATCCAGTAATATGTAGGAGCTCTACAGCAACAGATCAAGCCCTCAAATGGTAAGGCCTCTGTAAATGCTCCTATCCAACCCTTTGGATTTCTCTGGTCAGATGATGAAACTTTGCATCCTTATACAGCTGCAGATCTTCACCACTATCCTGCTTCCTGGAGAGCTGGGTCTTACCTACAGTTCTGCCATCCAACCAAATGATTGTTAAAATGTTAGAAATAGAGCCACCAATTTTAACTACTCTGGTAAGCAGCAAAGTAAATCAAGTTGGATTTGTAAATCAAGTAAACCAAGTAAATCAAGTTTGGTTTCTTAAGAAACCAAAAGGTTCTCTGACAGGAAACAAACAAATCATTTGTTATAAGCAACATTAAGAAATGCATCTGATACTTGGAATGTTCATAATTTAAAAAAATTTTGGCATTTAGTAACTACAGTAATTAATTACTTAAAACTTTTCAATCATTTTTAGATTGGAGCAAGACAGCAACCAACATTATAAAGAAGAGTTCTGATAATCTTGGGAAATCCTTATCCTCTAGTTCCATCGGCTCCAATTCAACCTACTTAACATCCAAATCAAAATCTACCACAAATACATATCTGAAACGAAACAGCCATACAGGTGAGTTAGTTATAGTATGACACAGTGCATTTTTGAATACTTACTTTGATGTTAAATGTACATTAGTGACCCAAAGGTTAACATGAGAAAATTTCACTAATTTGCCTATGCAATTTGCCTATTCAGTATTTTTTAAATATGTTATTGTTTACTAAGGATCTCAACCTAATATACAGTGCATCCAATGTATAATTCTGATCTGTGTATGTTCCTGTCCTATAAAAGTATGTGTAATAAAAGAAAACCTTACTTCTTCTATGGCACTTTCACCTCTTTGGTTAGAAGAAAAGTTTTATCCCACTGTAAACACATAGAAACCAAAGCACAGAGAGATGGCATTTCTTGCCCAAGGTGGCATGAAAGCTTGCAGCACAGTTGGAAATAGAAATCAAGTCTTCTGAATCCAAATCCACACTCAGCAAAACTGCTTCCATTTAACTGTAACACATTTATGGGGGAGAGACAAATGGGAGCTACCTGCAAATTAATACTGTGTTCCTCGAGTATATGCTGTTTTTCCCTGCTACAAATAGTGTGCCATATTTACTGTGTATCTTTTTGGATGTCAGTGGTGTAATAAAAGGCATCATGTGTATTTCACTCACACCAAATAAAAATATGCTTATTTTAAGAACACTTTAAAAGTACACAAAAACAGGAACTGACATGCTTTGCAAGTCTGTTTACTTATGGCTGAGATAATATTTCAGAAAAGCATTTAAATAGCTTATGAAGTAGTGTTTGGATCTTTTGCTACTAGGTTTTTGTTAACTCATGTTTTCATGAGTATCATAGTGTATAGTCACGTAACGTATTATCACAGGATTATTTTCTGAAACAAAATGGAAATAATATTTGCACACATCCCTAACACAAAGAGGTGTACTTGCTGGCTTTAAAATGTTTGTTAGACTTACTGTTTTAAATATGAAATATATGAATTTATGGAAGGAAAGTTCCATTATTTATTAAAATTAAATTATTTTCAGAAATCCCCAAGGTCTCATTTCTGATGCTTCAGTCTCTTTAGATTCCAGGAAGTGTCTTCCTGTTTTTATTGCTGTTCATTACCTGGTTCACTTAGGCACACAATAATTTTTCTGTCTAGAATTCCCATTTTTTTGAGAAATATATGGTTATTTTCTTTGGCTGTAACCACTAACTAATATTCGGGGCCTCCGTTAGCATCCTCCTGTGCATCAGGATTTCAAGAGTGTAAATCTTTTTTGCTTATAGAGAATGTACATGAAGTACATTTGCCCTGAATACAGTGAAAATCAGTATGTCAGAAATTCTCTGGCGTACCACTTCACCGATCTTTATGCCTAGGGAGTTTCCTCTCAGGATTCCCAGCCAGGGCTGCTCTCGGCTGGCTTCTGCCTCTCCCCTGTGCTTGTCCCTGCTGCCATCTCAGTTTTGATGTGCCACATGGCTCCAGGTGCCCTAAGTAAGCGGTCTTCAGCTCTCTCTCTTGTAAAAGGACATTTCTATCAGCAGTCTTCCACAAACAGCATGTGTAATATTTCAGCACTCACAGTACTACTATTAATTTAATAGCAATTTAAAAATTAATTTAATATGTAATTAATGTAATAGATTACATACCTCTACTGTCCCTTTAAAAATGCCAGATGAGATAGCTGAGAGCATCATGCAGTTTACTCTGTGGAACATTCCCAGTTCTGTGTATGGAACAGCGGACAGAAAATTCCCATTCATACTGGTGGCAGCTAAATATTTACATCCTTGACATTGTGACTAAAGATAAAAATGTGCTTAAATGTTTTGTTGGACTCCAATTCTGATTTTGAATCCAGCTAAACTTCTCATTGTGATGTCTTAGCTGAAGTATAGGCAAATAATGTAATAGCTACATGTCTTGGCAGCTCTTGTTAAAACAGTTATAATGTGTTCCCTGGAACTGACACAGGCATTCATGTGTTTGTGGTATAGATAATGTCTTCTAAGGCCATTTCCTCATCAGTGGTGGAACATTACAGGTAAAGTGAGAATCGCTTTTGTTGAATGCATGGTTTGAACTGGGTGGAGGGATGCCATTTGCATGATGTCCTAATTGACACAAAGGACTTTGCTAATCAGGAACACTGCTTGTTTCTCACTGTTACCTCTTGCGTCACTGGTGCTGAGTCTGCACTTCAAAGGATAAGCATGCTTCAAACTCTGGTTGCCTGCACTCTGCATGGGGCATAAAGCATTGGAAAGATATCATTTTAGGAAACAGACCATATCCTGATGTTAATGCCCATATAAAGTAATCTAGGGAGAAGAGACTAAACTGAAACACCCATACATAAACGTATTAAAAAGCAAAAATCAATCTATCTGATTGATTCCTAGAAAGACTTTGAATATTTAAGGAGCTACTACAGAAATTTGAAGATATTGTTTTTCTGTTTGGTCTATGGCCATTATGGAATTTAGTCCTCTAGCCATTAGTTTTTCATGTCCAATCACAGCCAAATTGAATCTGAATGACAAACTATGTATTTCTGAAAGCCGTGCTGTGAACTACTGGTTGAATGTAGAATGCACTAACTGAGACGCTTGTTGTGGACAGAAGAAATCACTTTGACATCTTATGGCACTGCTGTCTATAAGACTGACACAAACTTATTGTAGGTAGTAGTTAAATATATATAACACTTTTATACATTGGAAATTAGTTTTATTTCTGCACAGAATTTGGTAATACAACTCCCATTTACTTCAGTGACACTACAATTCTAACCTTGTGCTCTGGTCTGAAACCCATTGAGCTAAAAAAAAACAAGAGGGCTCCACTGGTTTCAGAGGATTTACATAGTTCCTGTGCATGCAAATTTCATAGATGTTATTTAGCAATGTAATGATATCATGTGAAAAGAAGTGAGGCATTTCAAAAATCTGTCCTGAAGACTAAGAATTAGCTTTTCACCTTTGTAATAAGATATTCAATATGTAGAAAAATATATACTCAAAATATGATACCTTTGGCTAGTAAATACATGCATTTGAAAGGTACAGAGTACCCAGCAGTTTGATATTGGACATGGAGTTACTTGCTGCGATTCATGGACATTCTTGCGTGCTTTAAAAAAAATCATTCTGATATGTCTTAACATGCCTGTTTCTTGTTTCATGGGTGAAGCTGTTTTGATTTCTCACTCTGCAATCCATTCCTCCTTCATGCAACATTTTATTCCTCAGATCTCTTGTATGGCTTGATATCATGATTTTGGGAGGGCGGGGGGGGGAGACGGGAATTGCTTTTATGTTTAGTTTTAATTAATAATTCATTTCTATTAGAAACAAGTTTTGTATGAAATCATGTATGAAATAATATGCTAATTCTTTAAATGATCCAAGAAATTTTCAACAGTGATTTTGCCAAATTCTATTTAAATAGTCATCAGAAATGCCACTCGTAGAAAACATCACTTCATAGAATCCTCCCTCTTACTGTCAAAGCTTGCGATGGTCCAAGCCTTGCTTGGGTTGCAAGAATTAATTCCACCTTCACTCACTGCAGTGGAAACGATAAGAAGGCTCGTCAAGACAATATAGTAGAGAAAAAGGGATGCACACTTTCTCATTGCTCGCTACGTGAGCTCTACCTACTGACCGGTCTGAGAACAACAGTCCTGTCAGCCTCTGCAGCAGACCTTCCCAGCTCAGTCTGAGAAGGAGATTTTTTCTGGAGGGCATATGAAAAAGACTGCAAGGCTCAGGCTTATTGGTGTGCCAGCGTTCGTGAGACATCCTTAAGAGTTGCCCTGAGTAACTTCAAGGGTAGGAGGCAGGTCACATGATTTGAGACTTTTACTGTAGGAAGCAGGATACCCTAGTCTATTTTTATAGTTAGTGGAGGAAAACAGGCAAGCATAAGATATGATTCATCAGGCATAACATGGGTGTCTGAAAGAGGATTTGACAAATGCACTCTAGAAATGCCTGCTTTTCTCCATTAGCTCTGAAGGGAGCCTAGACTGCTAACTAACAGTAGAAGCAAAATACTTTCTTCTTATGCCTAGACCCTGAAAGGTATCTGGTTCATCTCTGTAAAGGGGAGATAAAAGTCTAACAAGGTTTATTGCATGATCTTTTTGATGATGTCGAGTGTGCCTATCGGAAGTGCCCTAGGCAACATCAGAAACATGAAGGACCATATCTTTTCAATAACTAAAAGAGAAAATTTTAAGACTAAATTGTCTTACTTCTTTTTCTCTTCAGTTTCATCCTTGGTTTATAGTATATGAATTCTGAAACGATGACAGTTTTCCACATTTCATTCCCATAGTTGCTCAGCCTGTATTCTCCACATTGTGGAAATGGCAAAGTATAAAGTTTAGGGCAGTTTTAATTCTGGTTATCTGATTTAGGATGCAAGTCATTTTTTGCTACATTCTGTGATTATTGCTGTGCTTAGATTATAAATTTCACAGTGAAATAATTACATTTGTTTGCTATCGTTTTCCATTACTCTATTATGTGGAGATGTTATTTAGCAGATGTTATGGAAGTCACTCCTATTCCAGTGATACTGAAATGTTTTTAATTTGTAAGATTCAAAGCATGAACAGTAAATCAATATATTAATGTGCAGTAGGAGTCAGTTACATTTTAGGCAAAAGAATAGAGGGGATAAACTCAAGAGAGACCTGAGCAGGGACTAAAATTCTAGCCATTTAGGTTAGAATATGTTGAATTTATGTAAAAGCTGGATTCTGAAAAGAATTTAGAAAAAATAACACCAAGCCAAAGAGTGGTTTTCTGGCTTTCAGGGCAGTAATTTCATTCAACAGTAATGATAACTGAAAGCATATCTGTGTGGGAGAGACACACCTCTTAAACTATGAGTTCGCTTAAGAAGTCTTAACCTCTTGTTGTTGCTTTTTCCTCTTCCTAGAAAATATTTTTGTTGACAAGCCATCTTCAAAATTTACCCAAGAGAATGGAGAACAGACTTCAATCATCCCTGTCCATCAGGTTATTGACAAGGTCAAGGGATACTGCAGTGCTCACTCTGACAACTTCTATAAAAATATCATCATGTCTGACACATTCAGCCACAGCACAAAGTTCTAATTGGGCTTCTGATTTTTTGAACCAAAGCAAGACAACAAATCTGCATGGATTTGAGAATAATGAAGGAGAGGTTCATCTGTCATATAATGTGACCTGTTTAGTTATTTTTCCCAGTTTATAATGTTATCCTATTAACAGCTTCCATCTGAGGACCAATTTCGCTACCCGTTTACTATTTGGAAAAAGACAATTTTCCACCATGATACTGAGCTGTTTTGAAATGAGTGCCAGCCAACGTGATGCCTGGACAGCTAATTGCAATCCTGTGTAAATATTTTTAAGACTGAAGAAGAGCCACAAGCCTAACTCGAAATTATATAGTCCAAACAGAAGCATGTCTTGACTCTGGGAGAAAATAGCAGACATCCTGCAGTACAGCCAAGCTCTTTCTGATCAGTTCACTGATGGTCTTTTTGAAGAAAATGGATTTTCCCTACTGCACTTGTTAAAATTCTTGCTTCTTGACTGTCCAGTGCTGCCTGTTCTTTTTTGTAAGTGAATAAAACCCTAACACCAGTGTTAAAGGGTTATTTTAAACAAATTTTGACTAAACAGACCTAATCATGCAAATCTTGCTTACTGAAACTGTATGTGCTGTAAATTCAGGCTGTTTTGTATTCATGTGCATAGATGTGCTAGCTAAGAAGGATGTGCAGGTTGCTAATAACTCTTTTGCAAATTTTAAGCCCATCCATATGTATGAGAACAGTGGTGGGTGTCATTTGGATTGGTGCAGAACAAGCAAACAGGTAAATCCAAAGTTTACAAATGTCATGTTTCAACATCCATTGATCAGTATGTGTGAAAGGTGGCATCTCCCTTTGCAACACTAATGATACAGTGTCTGTGCCAATGTGTGCAATCCTGTGTTTAATGCTCCTTTTCACTAAATGAAATAGAAGACATGCACCTATATATAGATATATAAATATACACCTAAATCTCTCTCCACACATATTTTTATAATAATGCACATGGTAAATATTACAGAGGAAACCACAATGTGTAGCACAGACAATCTAAGAAATGGTGCTAAAAATGACCCTATTACATACAAGATGGACACTTTGTAAGCCCATAGGTGCATTTGTCACTTTCTGTATGTCCAGTATGTTGTACGCGTAGCCACCGCCCTCGAATGGCATTGCAACATGAGAAAATCTGGGGATTGCAGTACGTTTCCTGGTAATGAATAAATGACATCTTTCTTGGCCCTTCCAGTATCAATATTACCATCTCTCTCCTGCCCCCCATTGACTGACTAGATCAAGACTGTTGAAGGCACAGTGTCAAACAGTGTTCAGGCAACATTAATGAACTTTGCTTTACTATACTGTGCGCGTAACTGCACGGAGTTTCGTGTGTGTGCAGAGAGCAGACAAGAATATAAAATGCTTGCTTGTTTTGATATCTATAAGTTTATGACACATTAGCACACAACCATGTCTGCCAAAAGTGCATCTCTCATGTAGTATGTCTCGGCACATGCCAGGCTTTATAGAAATTTTAACTGCACATGTCAATGAAAGCATGAGCCGAAAAATCAAAGGTATTTTCAAATATTTTTTTTAGCGAATTATGTCTCCTAATGGAAATTTTCATCTTTCAAAAAAGCCATTTTTCACCAAAGTATTTTTAGCCAAATATTTGATTAGTTGTATTCGGAAGGTGGCCAGAAAGTTGTGCTGTGAGATTTTCAGTTGCCAAGCAGGTGGATGTTCAGTGATTCAGGATGTGGGTTTGTGCCTTTCTCTGCTCTTTGCATGCGCTTTTGTGTGCAGAGATCATTTAATGCTGTGACCGCACAAATGGAGTGTTTTCCCTGGCTACAAACACCTTGTTTGCTGAAGGAGAGGAGTATGTTCTAATTGTATTCCGTCCAGAAACACTGCTGTTGCTACAAATACCTTTAATGAAACCTCAGTCTCTTAACTGCAAATACTTACATGATGGTATGAATGAAAGTCAACCCTATTTACTTCAAATGCAATTATTAACAGGGGTGAATGTTGTCAGATGTCTTTAATAAGGGAAAAAAATTAGGGAGAAATTATGTACCAGCATTTACTGAATTTAATATTTTATCATCCCACTTGCTTAACTACTGTAGATAATAGTGTTCACATAGCAGCTTACTGTGAGATTTCTACCTGATTAAGGTGTTTAGAAATGAAGAGAAGGAAAAACCAAACATTCCTGAAAAATGAGGAATTAATAAAACATAATAAATCAGTAAATATAAATAAAAAGCAAACATAGCATCTTGACTGAAGCAAGGCTGTTAGCTAACTATCAGTTTAATGTACAGCTTCCTATATTTTTGCTGAATTAAAATTTTTTCTTTTTTTTACTACCATGTAGTAATCTTAAACTGTCTATGTCAGTTAGATGCTCTTGAATGCTCTCAGTTCTCCAATGTAAAGCTTCCACTTTGTAGTTGACATGCTGTAACCTCCCTTGTATATATTTATTTATTTGTGAGGTTAAATATGTCGAAATATATTTAGCTCTATAATGTCTGTTCTTGTTACTTTAAAAGTAGCTTCTCCATCATAGAAGAAGAGGGAAAGAGTAATTTCTTATATATGCTTTTTCCAAACACTTGTGAAACAATTTACTGTAGTTCTTTTACAAGTATGAGGAAACATGTCAGTGTAATTTGTAATACTAGTCAGTGGAATATAGTGTAACAGATTTAAAGATGGACTAAAGTGGAAAGAAGCATTTTCAAATAAACATTCTTGATGTTAGCGTTCCAAATAATTAAAGTCTTTTAATAGTGAATGGTTGATTTTTTTTCTTTTTTAGTGTTCTATGGCAAAAATTACTTAGTGGAACTCTGGAAAATAGTCTTGTGTTTATTAAATATGTGAGACAGGTATGTGTGTAGCCAAAATGTTGGAAATAAATGTGCAAGACTTAACTCCATCTCATCAGAGGAATTCATTTTGCAGAGTATACTTTACCCTTTTGTGATTATCTCAATGCCAGATCTAGTGATCTGAAAGTTATGCAAGTTCATTTATTTTTGGTAACAGTTATATCATAACACTGAAAGGAAAATAATGGCAGCAGAATAACAGACAATATGCTGGAATGTTATTTGAAAAGTAATACAAATTGATAATGTAAAACTCAGGATTTATTTCTATTCATATGTTTTTTTCCAGCTGAATTTAGTCCCTCATTATCAACAGCAGGATAACTTCTAATCATACTTTGACTGATCACTATTCAAATATTTTAGTCAGCCAATTACTTGACTAAATATACGCACTAATGTACAAACATCAAATATAATACATTACTGGCCTACCTTTAAATGTTTGCCTTTAAAGAGCATGGAAATCTGCTGAAATGCACCAGATCTGCTTACCTATCTTTAAGCCTCATTATAGAAAATGCACAAAATACGAAGATTTAGTGGTAATATTTTTAGAAAGCGATCAAAACAGAGCATGTAATAAGAGGTATTTATTAATGAGGATGCTGGGTGTGTCTCTGGACTGTATGTCCATACAGACAGGAAAGGCTACTCTTGGGCTTTATGCCTTGAACTGTGTGGGAGGACCCTCCTGAGGGAAGGAGCCCAGTTTTTTCAAGTAGGATCTTGGCAAATACTGAACTTGTAAGGAGTTTTGCAGCCTTTGAGGGCGGATTTATTTTTCTCCTCATTTCATCACTTTTAAATATCAAGAACAATTTTATTTTAATCCTCTACTGTTAACAGCTTCCTACTGTAACTGATTGAGTTACATAAAATGCCACTTCATTTTATTACTTTTGAAAGGCTGATCTATAATCAGAAATCTATGCAACCACCAGAATAGCTCCAAAGTTATGGGGCAGCAGTGTATCATTCATGGAGCCATCACAGAAAGTTGTTATATATTTATGGTTTATAAATATGTATCAGTATTATATGGATCAGTAAATTAGGCAAAGGGCTTAGAAGTTAAGGTCAGGAAACTCAACCATGCCAATCAGTTTGTGGAGCAGTCCAGTACTACAGCTGCTGGTGTGCTGGATGGCCTCCCACTTCACCCTCCCCTTAGCCAGTTTTGGCCACTCGCTGCATTTAATTTGCAGAGCTCCTGGCTATGCTTTGGCACCCCCATGCACAGGACAATCATTTTCTGCAGTACTAGGGAAAGGGCTGCTGCTGAGGTCTTCTCTGCACCTTCTCACGCTTTCGTCAGCATTTCTGGCCCCGTCCCGCTGACTGGTGATGGAGGGAGGCCACTGGAGAGCAGACAGCCAGGGCTTTCTGTGCGCCTATGAATCAAAACTAATATTTTTGACTCTCCAGATTTAAGCTGAAGATCTACCACAGTTCTTCAAGGCAGCAGCTCCAGCACTTCCATGCTCGGAGGCTAACCTAACCATAATATTTGTGCAGTGCAGGAAGACCCTAATGCTCCCCACAATGAAAAATGAGTCTGAGGTGGTTCAAGTACCACACCGGAAATAGCTACATAAATCTCATGGAGACCTTTTCTAGAAAGCTAGCACTTCCTGAAATATGTCTGCTTGCTCAAATCCAATACTGCTATAGTTCTYAGATTAAGTAAAGACTTGGTACTCCTGAGGTATACACTTTGTGGTAATGTCCGTATGGATTATATAACYGCAACTGTCTGACAGAGATTTTAATGATACAGCTTTCAGGAGTGTTGGATGACCTACCCTGTGAAAGAGATGCCAGCTTGAATCTTCAGCATGTTCCAGAAAACCAAAGACTCCTGGCTTCTCTAATACATTGGGGACTTTGTATCCAGACTATTCTAGTAAGAGGTCTCAAAAATACAGCTTTAAATAGAGAAGAATCCTCAAAAGCGCCGGACTGTATTCCATAGGTGAAGAGTAGGAGAAAGAGTAAATACTGATAAATTTGGTCCAGTGAGCACTTGCGCAGTCTTTGCACCCCAAGGCTATCGCTTGAGCTGTTTTTGCAGCTCACAGCGCCGTGTCCCCACACAGAGGCGCTCTGCCTCTTCCATCCTGCGCTTTCCCTGCCTTCAGACGCCGCTGAGCTGGGCTCGGGAAAGCTTCATGCTCTGGCATCACCCCTGCCTTTCCCTTTTGGGGAGCCTGAGGAAGTGGGGGAGCAGGACATAGCAGGGGAGCGCATTCTGCCCTGCCTGGTGATCGGTGGGCTCTCACTACCCTATCCTGTGGCATTTCATAGCCTTTCTGTTCGAAATGCAGTAAAAGTAACGATATTACACATTGTCACAATTCCACTCTGGTTTTCTTTTCCATTCGCCAGGCACTCATTTTTTTTCCAGCAGAGGGCAGTGGCTTATTGCTAGACATAAAGCTGTTAAAATCAAGTGAAAAATGCAACAAGATTCTTCCATATATCAGCACCGGTGCAGAGATAAGTAGGAGAGTTCATATCAGGTTTGTCTATTATTTAGTAATCTCTTACATCACAGGATAAAGCAAACACTCTGTGCTAGAAGAAGTAAGGAGAGAGCTGTCTGCCTACATTTGGGCATATTTAGGGGAGAGAGTAATACAGAGTCTCTTTTTCTGGTTGCTACATTTTCTCCTTTTTTGCTCTGAGGGGATGTAATGGAATTAGCAACCACTACATTGCTGTCAGCTGAGCAAATAGAACCAGCTCACCAGTTCACTCGCACACTGGTTTATGCCAGTACTGGCCAAATGATTTGATTTACTGCGCTGCCATCCTGTGATTCAGAAATTCACCATATGCATAATTGTCCAGGGAGAAGAAAAACAACAGCCCTCTGTTGACAGTGGCAGACAGGTCCATTCCTACCTACCACTTTTTTCTTTAACACTGTGACAGAGCTGCAACCAGTCAGGCCCTCCAGTCCACGTACTCTTTCCCAGTCTCATGTATCACCAGGTCAGCTCAGAGCAAGTCGCAGGGCTGCTCAATTACGCACTCAGCTGCATGCCAGCCGCTGAGACTGCCCCGTCATGGGGCAGGACTGATCAGAAAGCTTCTCATTAGCAAATGGCACTGTGTTGCAATTAAAATGTCTCCTTGGCAATTCTGGTGAGATCTTCAAGGGAAACAATTCTGAAACTGTATGAATCAAAATGGAGTCATCATTTTCAAGTTTCTGGTTTCCTTTCCATTTGCTTACTTTTGTCATTTTATTACAACCTAATTTAAAAAAAAAAAAAGAATGAGACCTGGGCCTCATTCATGAACTTGTTATACACTTTGGAATGGTAAAGCCATTCTTTACCTGGAAAAACAGTAGTACAGCTAGCCTGCTTTTCCAGACTTCCTAGTGACAGATGGTGCTATTCAAGTCTGTCAGGATACTGACAGCAAAAGTATATCATATCGTACTGTTCTGCCCWTTTTACTAAACTCACTTGAATAAGGGACCAGGGGTGTTTCAGGGAGCTGAGAGGCTGGATTTTCTCCTCCCCCTCCTGAGCTGACCTCATTTTGCCGAAGAGGGAGCGAGAGGAACAAGTGGATATCGCAGTGCAAGGTGCCACAGGGACCCATTCCTCTCCTCTCCCTTCCCTTCCCTACACTCCTCTGGGGTATGGACTTCCTGATCACAGCACACCTCATCCATGCATGTCCTGGGAGTCCCCCACACATGCACCAGCTCTTCTCTGGCACCATGCTAAGGAAAGAGGGGTGGTCTAGGGCATATGGACATGCCCTGCATTAGCCTCTCCTGCTTTTCAGAGAAAGCATGTGGGAACAGCTATCCTGGCTGTGGGAAGGAAAATTGGGAAGGGAGGCCCAGGAACAGTCAGGGTTTGGTGTACAGAGAGGGGCCATGTGTACTGAGTGAATCACAGAGAAAGGCAAAAGACTTGTATTACAGACATCATGAAACACCTGTGGTGTTGGTGCACATTGAGAGTCACAGCACAACCATGTTACCAGTATATTGCCTCTCATCGAAGTTGCACAAGCATGGCTGTGCATGAGAAGGAAGGAGCCAGAATGAGTTCCCAGCCATTTCTCTGAGCTTCCTAGATCCCCTACAAGTAATGCTCATTTCCCCAGAAAAGGAGATGGGCCAGCATGTTTCTCATTCTTGCTGCAAAGAAGATCATTGTCTCATTGCTCAGAACTATTCATTTTCTAGAAATACCCAAGGCACAGGCCAAACTGGCCATTGTACAGATACTGACAGTGCTCCCAAGATCATGGAGCTGTAGTCTAAAGATTAAGACTGTAGGAGAGCTAAAGAAAGGAGGGAGTCCATGGGAAGCCCAGCACCGGAAAAGCTTGGCAGGGGCACCAGAGGACAGGGTCTGGAGTATTGCTGTTTCCTGTGCAGACAGGGAACAACTTGAAGAGCTCTCAGAGGAGTTTTGTGAATGTCTGCGACATTTTGGTGTGGGGCAGGCCTCGGCTGAGCTCTCCAGGCAGCATAGGAAGGCAGCTCCAGGGATCATGAAGTTCCAGCTAGCTGACTGGACTGGTATAGTCTAGGTATAGTCTAGAGGTGATGATAACTGCAGAGAAGGAATTGAAGTAGTCAGGTTAATCCCTTTTGTAAGCTAGCAGGATGTATTTAGAGACAGATCTAAAATAGGATTTAGGCAGACGAAATCTTAAAATTACGGTCCAAGCCACCCCTCACCTCCCAAACTCCTGCTCTAGCTGTGTGACAGCTCTTACTGGAGGTGAGGAACTCACATTTATTTTAGCCACATTAGACTGCAGAGAAACTGAGATCAGGTCTGTCAGTTTCCAGCTGATGACTCTAAGGTTTAAACTGTGGAGGTACTTCACGGGGTTTCCAAAGAAATGAATGAGCCTACTCAAGCCCTGCACCTCACAGCTCAATATTGTTATACCAGCTTCAGATAAAGGCACAGTAAAATAAGCCTGTGGCCTGGTGCTTCTGAGGTGGCTGAGCAGAATGAAGAGGAAAGCTGAAGGCACATTTCATTGCAGAAATATCAGCCCAAAAAGATTAGCATAGGCAGAAGAAGCCTGCCCCTGTGAGTTTAACTGTCAGATTCTGTTGCTGGGTAACAGCCAGATAAATTTAACTAATCCCATTCTTTTATTCTTCTTGTTTATTTTTAATGCCTCCTTGAAAATGGGTCTTTCTTATTCAGCCTGCTGTTTTCACCCAAGCTGATGTGCACTGTGGCTCAGCAAATAAGCAAGCCTCTGACCATATTGTATCCTGCTGGATGCTATATACGATGTTTTCTATATTCAAGCAAAGAGATTGTCTGACCACAATCAGACTGGACATTGATTGGAGACTAGTGTAAGGATAGTCTACAAATTGGCTCCTGAACAAGGCAAAGGTGAAGCATTCGTCCTGGTGAAGTGCTGGAAGATTTTCAGGACACCGGGGGAACCTCCATCACTGGAGGTGTCTAACAATAGGTTGAACCTGGGCTTTTGAAACCCACTCATGTGGGTACCTCATCATCAACAGCAACAGCAGTATCAAGTGCCACGCAGAGAAGGCTTCCTGCCCTGTGCTGCTCATTGAATTTAATTAAATTTAATTTAATATGAAGTCTTTGCCTATTGTTACTAACACACTGCACAACATGAGGAGGAAGGTGCTCCTACAATAAATTCTTATCAACACCTTATCTCCATGTCTTCTTCTCCCTTCTAGAGTCTCAAATCCAAAACCTTTGCCCATAACATCTGCYTCTTTCACCAAACAGCTTCCTCATTGACACAAGGCTCCCTGTCTTGATACCGCATTTTTACTCAAACCTGTTTGACTCTGATGTTGATTTAAAGCAGAGATGGCAGCAGCAACGGCAGCAGCTCCCAGCTTTTGAGCATGCTACTGCAATGCAGCTGATCAGCGATAACTTGCTGTGTATCAGCACTCGTGGCTCCTGTGGCGACATGCACTGGAGGAGTCAGCTGCAGGTACTATTGCTACCTGCACTTCTACCACTCAGCACTGGTTCCTCAGAAGTGGATTGCAAACCCCTGGTTTATATATATGCATGTCAGGGTTGATTTTGACATGGCTAAATTTGTCTTAAAACCAGGAGAACAAAATGACCTCTTGAGAACCCTTCTAGTCCCATTTCCATTTTTATTATTATTTTACTGATATTACCATGCTTTTAGAAGGGTTGCCATTTCCAGTAGGCTAGGGTGGGTTATTTACATTAGAATCTAGGGCTTCTGACCAGCACCTTTATGGACTGGTTCAAAATTGTGCAAGATTTCATGTTTTTGTTTCTCTCTTTTGCCTTTGTGCTAAATTTATGTGGTTGCTTGTGTGAAGCTGCTACTGGTGACCTTACCCATGAACATGCTGGCCTGCACCTTCTTTGAATCTGCCAGCTAAAAGTGACAGGCCCTTAATCTCTCAGTTAGAAGAAATCCATCTGCTACTGAGGATGCTGCAAAAGACATTTCAGTGTTTTCTTTAAGTGAGGCTGAAAAAAGAACGTGAGAAAGAAGCTTTGGGGATAATGTTAACATGAAGAGGTTTGACTCAAAGTGTTGACATTTGCCAGGGACATTGGGACTGCAGACACAGAGACTTGTGTGGTGCTCCCTGTTTAAGCAGTCATTTCAGCAGGTACTCAGCAGGCAGTGGGATAGGAAGGGATGTAAGTAGCGATACATATTGGTACCATATGTGGAAGAAGGAATATCCCAATGCACACACAAACACATCCCAGCCATGTCTGAAAAACAGGCCATGTGTTTCTTCCCTTTTTTTTTTTTTTTTAACTGCACACACAACCCAGTGTGAAAAGCAAAACACTAGCTACAATTGTCCTTAAGTCTCGGATACAGAAACTAACAGATAGTTTCCAGGATATTTTCAAATAAATGTATCAACCCAATTCCACATTTAGGCATTTAATTAAGCAACTCAATTTTTGTTATTTTTCATACTAAAGAAAAAAAATTTCCTCCCTTTGGCAGAGAGTCCTTCCTCCTTAGATCTCAATCTCTGCCTAACAGAGTTCCTGTGTGCACAAACCTTGAATTGTCTTGGCGCATACAAATCACAAGGTTTTGGCTGCCTGATGRTAGGAGCTGTGGTGACTTATTCCCATAAACCAGACATTGCAGTGTGTGTAGAGCAGCCCTATGATTGTGATTGGCATATGGCTACTTTCAGCCAGCTTGTTTTGCCCATGGCTGGCACAACGCCAACAGAAGCATTTCAATATTAAGGTGGTTGTGGAAAAGCAGCAGATGCAATAGCTGAGGAACAAAAAATATATATATTGCTTTATGAAGTGTTTTGGCTCATTTACTCAATCTAAATAATTACCAATGACTAAGTGCTTGAGTTCAGGAAACAGAGGTTCAGTTTGTCTTCCATAACTTCTTTTCCTCAGTTTGGGATGGATTGGGTCCACCGAACCGGCACCCACATGTAAGGCAGGCAGATCCAGCAGAAATAGTTTACTTTCTCTCAGCTAAAACAGGACCAGTTTGCTTTAACTCTTCTGCCACACGCTTGTGATTTATTTATTAGCTCACACTATTTGGAAGGTGCATTAGGAGCATTGGCTTCAGTGGGGCCAAAAACAGCTCTAATTCTCCTTCCTGAGAGGGGATGGCTCAGCCTGGGCCAAGAGTTACACATAGCCTCCCTCTGTTTCTTTGCCTTTCTAAGGCAAAGACAGCCCATCAAAGACACCGGCATGTCCCTGCAGGGCTGCTTCCTGTGCCGCAGCACCTGTTGCTTCCCCAGGCATCTTCCCCTTTTCCTTGGGGAAAGGATGAAGGTAGAAGGCTGGAGGCCTTAACTGAGCACCTAAATTACGATACTTAAATTACATACCTCAATGCAGGGAGAGCATGAGTCCCTTTTCCCTTCCAGGGCTAGTGATGACCTTATGGAGCAGCTGGCAGCCCAGTCGTTGAGTTAGCAAAAGCTTTAAGTCACAGAGCTGATGCTTGGCCTCATATAATGTCCTTGGCTGGCTTTTTGCCTCCACAAAGTTTGGCATGGAGGCACCTTTTCTAAAACACTCAGCGTTTCCTTCCCACGAATCTTGGGGCTCAGACAGATGATCAAGTTATTGCAGTTCAATAAGTTAGCACAATCCTCCTGCACTGCTGGGACTGGCAAGGTGAGTATTTTTAGTCCACTTCTTTTTTTCTAATGTGTTTTACCTTAYACTTGCCACAAGTTACGAATTGAGCTACTTACTGCCTGCTCCTGCTCAGCTGATGCACTGTAATGTGTTAAATTGCCGTAATCGAACTATGAGCCCAAGACCCAAATGCACTGATTTATTGAGTGTGATGTGRTATTGATGTCTTCTTATTTTGCTTAGGAAACCAGAGTGTAACTCACTATACAAAAAATGATGATCTATTGCTTGTCTTTGTAATCATTTTGATCATAAGACCAAATTATTTCAGAGTGGCTGAACGAGGCAATTGCATTTGTAGCTTTTATAGCTGAAAGATTTCTATATGTAAATTAAATAATTTTTTTGAAAGGCAAGAACATCAACTTAAAAGACCTTTGGATAATGCATATGTAGTGCTTATAAAATCTGTATTTTTTAGTAGCATACATTATAATATGTAAACAAATTAAAAGGAAAATAACTTCTCTATCAAACCAAATTTACCACACTTTTCTGGGTAGAAAGAATGCTGCTTACATGTTTATGGCAGTGCAGTTTTAGGTGAAAACAGATTTCAAAGTCCTGACTGAGTAAAAGGGAGTCCCAGCTGATCAGTCACAAACATACGGTTACTGCATGAGAGTGAACCAACAGCACATCTTGCACTTCTCCGTCTGGGAGGACAAAGAAACATTTGCAAGCACACTTACCAAAACATAAATTGACTGTCTCCACTTGTCTTGATAAATCTGTCAGTTGCAAGAAACTGTCAGATAGCTTAAACCAAAAGTAAATTTGTAGTTAAGACTAAGGAATGAGACAAAGCTAAAAATCAATGCAAAGGGTAGCCTTAAATTGTGCCATTTGTCTGCTGTAGCCACAGAGCTCTGAGGTAGAAAGCCATCCTGGGTCTTGCCCATGAGACTGTCCCTAGGATGACTGGTGGGTGACTGCTGTGTCGCTCACTGTACAAAAGTGGTCTCAGTCCCTTCCCTGCTGGAAGAGCACTAGGCTTTTAATCTGGGCATCTGGGCTTGAGTGCTGTTCTGGTGAGACAATTTATATTTCTTGCAGGGCTTGGCGCCTCATCTGACCATCCAAAGGAGGGGACCTGCTGGAGCACTCACGCGTGTCCCCTTCCCATAGAAAGCAGGAAGTGAGTAAGGAGAAGAGGTGTGTGAACATCCAACTCCTAGCCCAACATGTGGATACCATATGTGCCCTTATTCAGCATCTGGGAAAGCTGGATTCTGCATAGAGACCAAATGTAGTTCAACAGAGAGAAACACATCAAAGTATTAGGAGAGCAATCGAGCACTAAGGAGTCTCTAATCCTATGATCCAACTCACTCTGCTCGGTGGGARCCTTTCTAGAGCACCATAAGATGAAAAGCTTTTCCCTCACCAGGAAGCTACATTACAGAGCTAGACACCATCTCGTCTTTCCCTCTCATTCCTGGCTCTTTTCATCTTGTGGTCTCCATGCTACTGAAACAAGACCTTCCTCCTGACAGCATCATTAGGCAAAGCTCAGTTTCTGAGAGTTCGTTAATCCAGCTGTCATCTCATCTTCCAACTCCCTGTGAATATTCTGGTGAGTATTTTGACACTTTGAGCACACTGGTGCTCAGACGTGGACACATGGGCACAAAGAAGATAGTGTTTTCAAAGCACCCAGCTGGCTGTTTAAGAGCCTCATGCTCCTTATCACAGGGTCAGACTTCCTATATGACTCTCAGCAGTGCTTAGTTTTTCTCTATCTGTATTCCTTCATCTGTAATTTAGAGATAAATCCTGCCGCTAATGGGGTACTATTCTTAGTACATGGCAACGCAGCAGGTGCAGTCGTGGGCATAAAGCTGTGTGTGGGTAGTTGTCAGAATGGTGCAATCCGCAGAGATATGATCCCTCTGCACAACCTTAGGGGTTCAGGCAAGTCAGGAGCACTCGGAGATGGATGGATGATTACAGATAAGCTAAATCAGGCCCAGGGTGCTTAACAATTAGCAAAAATCCCATGGAGAAATCTCAAAGAACAAGCAGCAATAAGGAGCCTCAGAGCAAACCAGAATAAACAACATGGAAACCTTTGCCACCAAAAGCCGTGCTGATGATAGTAACTATAGCTGTGCCAGTGCTCATAGTGCTCYTTTAGCCACACAAGCATTAGAAATAGAGAAGTATCAGTGTTACCTTTCCTTGGGCTGTTTGTTCTCTATGAAAAGTGCTACTTGCTTGGCTTGATAGGCTGCTGTAGTCAGTCCAATTTCCATCTGAACTAGTTCATGAAAAAGTATGACAGTATGGCAGAAAGGCAGCAGAGAAAGGAAAAGGTCCTTGAGAATCACCTGTGACACTGAAGAACTGTGGATTCATGAACAAAGATGTTGCTATGAAATCTATCACATGCCAAATGTTAAACTTGTTTTCTTTGGCACAAYTGGCTTCAAATTCAAAAAAAAAAAAACACACACAAAAATAGATGCATAAGCTACAAGGCAACAAAGACATTCAAGAGAAGTAAGAGAAAATATTGTAAAGTATTAAATATTTTTATTGAGAAATGTTTACAAATTATATAGTTTTTTAAATTCTTCAGCATCTTTTCTCATTTTTAAAACTAAAACCATAGATAGGCAAAACCTGAAAACACTGGCAGATAATGTTTTCTTTTATTTTTTTTCAAAGAGGAAAGCAATATGGGAAATAGTGGTCAAAATGAGATTTTACTTTTTGTCAAAAAAAGTCACTTTTCAGTCTACACTGGTTTCAAGTCTACACTCCAGTGCATTCAGAGTAGTCCCTTGGTGCCTGAACAGTGCTACCTGACTGCAAGCCGAGCTAAGGATGACACATTTTTTCCCATTCCACAAGAACTGCTAAAATATTTCTCCTTTAATATGGGGAAAACCCAATGAAACAAGAGATCCTACCAGAGAAACTAATAACTCAAGGAATGAATATAACTTTTTTCTAAACTCTTACAGTGCAGAGATCCAGTACGTGAGGACATTGCAGGCTACACTGTATCGTATAATTAAAAATACTTTTACTGTCCTTTGAGCAGGCAAGTAAGGATTGGGTGGTCACAGTCTAAGGGCTGCCCCCACCTTCTACCTATG
Source organism: Apteryx rowi (assembly GCF_003343035.1). Classification (NCBI taxonomy): domain Eukaryota; kingdom Metazoa; phylum Chordata; class Aves; order Apterygiformes; family Apterygidae; genus Apteryx; species Apteryx rowi. The sequence goes on along the minus strand of NW_020451085.1, from coordinate 20,792 downwards.
CCCTCCCCAGCAGCCTCCTGAATGATCTTATCTAGTTTACAGAATTTCAAATGTCTCTAAGCTTGCATGAATTTTCTCACCAAATATCTGTAGAATGACTAAGCGACATGCTATAAAGGGTGCATACACAAGTTAACTCCCAACAGTGCCGCAAAACCTCTGCCTGCATTCAGCTTCACTGTAATGCTGATGTCCTGGGGTGGACACATGGCACCTGTGGCAGCATGGCCTGCAAGGCACCCTTCAAACTTTTCACACGCACACCCCCCAGAGTACCCTTGGTTGATAACCCAGTCATTGAGTCACTTCTCTTTGGTGTTGTGGGCGGGGGTGGGGTGGGGGGGGGTACAGTTCATACCCCTGGCTGCTACCTGATTTTGGATGACTGTTGTGCTTGGCAAAATTGTGACATTCTTGAGAAAAATAAGAAAAAAACAAAACAAAACATGGAGAGACTGAGTGAGAAAGCTACAATGAAAATGCCTGATGCTAGCTGCAAAGTCTCCCAGCTCTGGAGGACCAGACTGTATACAGAAGGATCCTATGGCTACCTAAATGCCACTTTTGGTGCTTTTTTGTATTCTTTAAGAACAATGGGCAGGGAGAAAGATTTAGACCTCTTTGTGGTGGTTATTGCTCATGTCCAAAAATCTTTGTTGCTTCACCAAGTATTTTTCTACATTTATGTGATGTTTGGGGCTTTTTACCATACTAGGTAGACTGGGTTGTGAAAAAGACAGGAATAGCTAGGCATGTGTATATCAGAAAAGGTTTGATCTTTTCCCTTTCCTGACAAGTGCCCATGAAGATGCCACACAAAAAACCATGACACAGTCGTACAGGGTGAGTGCAATGCTGCCATGTCCTCCACCTCCCATTTGAGGTCTTAATTCCTTAAAGCTRTTGAGTTCAATCTATCTCAGCTTTGCACTCTTTGAAAAGTATGAGAAAATAATTGCCTCTTCAGAGTCTAGAGTCCAGGAAAAATGTCACTAGCAAACAGGCATTCCCTTTAGCTTGGCTCAGCAGCAGAACTAATAACTCACTCAGTGGGCATTGGCAGATCACCATTACAGGCAAGCCATAAAAATAAGAAAATGCTTGATAGATTGTACTTTCTGCTTCCAATTCTGTATCTGGCTGGTGGATAGAGAATTCAGTCTCTAGTATGATCAAGGCAGCGCTCTTTACAAATGCTAAATTCATTGGAATAATCCTCCTGAAATGAATGAGAAGTTTTAAATTAATTTCAATGTGGTCCCAGATTTCACTTCTTTTCTTTCCATTCATTCAGACAAAGGAGGTTTCAACTATTTTTGTGTGAGATTCTGAGAAAAGGTATTTGCAAATTCTAGAGTCAAAAATTTCTAGAAATATTCGTACAGGATACAGTCAATCAATTTCCCCAGACAAGCAGAAAGTAGTTTCAGTTACTACATTACGAACTCACCTAATTTTTATACTACTGCTTTCTTAAGAAGTGTTTACTTGCTTTTGGTATTGTTTGAAAGATATACAAAAACACATGGGAAACTACCACTGTATCAAACTCCTATCAAATTCTCAAAATAAATTGTAAAAAAAAGGAATAATTTTCTTTAAATAGCACATGATTAAATAATAACACCATTAGTTCTTGTAACTGTGTTCTGCTTCTTTGAACAATTAGATGCACTTATGTTTTCAAGCACTTCTCTGAAAACATAAGGATTAGAAATTAATACTTCATGTTTTTAAATGCAATTAAAGCAAGCAAACAACCTCAGCTTCAGCTGGCATAAATCAGCATAGTCACACTAGTGGAATTACAATCTATACTGAATTGCCTCAGTTAATAACCATAGGCTCTTGCCCTACATCTTCTCACTCCAATTATCTCATACACTTTCCCAGTCCTGTAATAAATTCTGAAGAATTAAGATATAAATGCCTACAAAACAGCATGTTTACCCTGTGGCAATCTGAATCCATTGTTTTTAACCTTAACCAATGCAACTACAAGCTAGAAGAATTGTCACTGCAACAGATCTACTCTTAGTGTTCATAGTACTTTTATTTAGTTTTCCCAAAACTTAAACAGTTGATTTGCTGTCTGATTTTGCAACATGCCAGAATAAACTGCAATCTTACAGCAGTGTGACGCAACATCAACATAGGTCATAATTAGCCCCATAGACTCCAGTTAGCCAATATGCACCCACAAAGTGCAATGGGCCACTACGTAGTCAGAGGACCGACACAGTTAGAGGGGCCAGCATTTCAATTTCTGCCTCTCTGCTAGGTCTGCCCTGATATTAGCAACCACACCAATACCAAGTTGCAATCCAGTTAGTATTTACATTTAGGGACCTGCTAGTCCTTGACAAGATATTTGGACTGGCATGTTCACTGATCATGGGAAACCTGAGCTATTGCTGCTTGTCTCAGGAAAAATGGCCCCAGGATCGTGAGTAGCCAAAGACCCCAGCRTGGAAGAATTGAAAGTAAACAGACTCAAAGATTTCTATGGCCTTTGAACTCTGATTTGGCCCTTATTGGAGAGCATGTTCTGTTTTTCCTTTCTATATCACCAATTGCTGGGGTGCAACAAGCCTAAGCTGCATAAGAGGACTCTTCACCATGTGTAAATGCAAAGCTAATTGTCTTGGCGTATTGAGTATGTAACTTGAATTTGCCCATAACATTTTACAGCCCCAAAAAAATGCAACTGTTGGTTTCTCAGTGCTAGTTGCCAAAGTAGTAGGGCAGTGTTAAGTAAAAGGTGTATTTTACATTAGCCTTAATCCCTTTTAAACTGAATGGTTTGACTGGTAATTTCCTACCCTATATTAACTGCTTTTTAATTTTGTTTAACTTTTATGTTCAAAATATCTTATTTCAGATATTCCAGCAGCACAATGATTTCTACACAGGTTAAAACTTTTTTTAAAAAAATTCCCATTATATTATAGTCTTTAAGAGTCCAATACTGTTTTATGTGCTGGCTAACTGTATCTTTTTTTTCCTTCTCCTTTTGTTTTATAAATGCAAATTCCAGTTGTGAGTTCATGAGCTGCAATAGAAAGTATATAGACATCAAATCTTTGTTCTGGGTTCAATAAACTACAAGTACAATGTACAGCTTATGAAGGGGAATTCTTTCCAGAGATTTTTTTTTTTTTTACTTTGCCAGAAAGAAACAATTTTCTGATTTATTATTTTTCCCTTTCCAGAGGTTCTGTTTCAGTAATAGACCAGGTTCTACTTGCTGCCATGCAAGGATCACAAAACGATTGCAACCCTTGAACTTATGATTTACACAAGATACTGTTTTTCAACATCAGCGGCATACTCTAGTAAAGAACTGATGACAGTATTAAGGGAAGCAGAAAAAAAATCAAAATTAAGAATCGGGAGAAAATACGACCTTCACTTCAGGGTATCATCTGGCAAAGAGGGCACAGCACAGTATACAGTATCTATTTGACTATGGATCTTCAAAAGCAGAAACYGGTCTAGGAAAAAGCAGAATACTCTCTGACTCTGAGGGTGGGAATCACCTCTTAATCAACCCTTTTCAACTTACATAGTGCATGGGCTAAAGCAGAGGGAAAGAGGGAGTCAGCTAATGAATTCTCCCTGTGTAAGGAGGCTATCCTCAAGCGCCCAGTTACTCCAGCACGACAGCTGCTTCCACCAACAGCGCTAGTGAAGCAGAGGATAAAGGTCATTGCCTGACTGTTTTTTGGTGTAAGATAGCTTGACAGCATCAGACTGGAAGGTCCTTAGCAAGACACTAAGGACACTGGTTTTCACTTTTCTCCTCCAGAGAACCTTGATTCTTCTGAAAATGGAACAAACCTCTTAAACCACCAGTGGAATATAACAAATATGAGTACAATACAGCACTTACTTACACTTACAAGTAGTGGGAGAAAAAAAAGAAAAAAAGGTAAAAATTTCCCACTAAATTTATTTAACTAGAATATAACCATCCATGCTAGATTTGGCCAGGCTAGTATTAAAACTTATTTCTTGTCCAAAACATAGTATTTTCTCTGTGCCTCACATGATCTGAAATGAACTCCCAAGAGAGTTAGAACCTGATTTCTATGTCTTTCCTAAAACAGAAGCACTCAGGTATTTACATGTGCTTGTACTGCTGAATCCTATCACTTTTGCAACTTCATCCAAGTATCATCTGCCTTTCTGATTGCAAGACAAGAATGACACAATTTGCATGTACTGTCCTGTAAGTCTGTCTTCTGTTAATATTCAAATAGTAATGGATAAAATATTTTAAATAAAATTGCTCATTACAGAGAGGGTAAGAGAGCAGAAAGCATTTAAAGTGTGCTAATGAAGTCTGCATTTCTTCCCAACCTTTCAATCAAAATTTCTGACCACAGTGAAATGCCATGCAGGTTCAGACTGAAAGTCTGTCCAACTTAATATTTCTTCCGTTCAAAGGAGGTCACCTGCAGATACTTTGGGAAAAAGTATAAAAGCCTGACCATGTCTGAAGTGATTGCTAGTAGCTAATTTTGAGCCCATGACTGGGTATGGTTTTTTTTTCCCCCATGTAGAGTGCTTTACATTGCATTTCATCTATCATTTTATTCCCCAGTTGCTCACTACAGTGATATCATACTCCAGCTTCTTACGGCCAGCTTTAGGGTTGAGTATCCCCAGTCACTTTCAGACTTCATCACTTCACTACTTTCCTCACAAGTCAAGTATGGATATATTTTAACAATGCAACCTGCAGCAACACGGCTCTCTGGGGACTACATTAGTAACCTCACTCTGCTGTTAAAAGTTGTTCAATCCCTTATCTTTTAGCAGTTATCTACCCCAAGAGGGCTTCCTTCTTACTTGCTGTATTTTTTTTATGTTTTAGGTTTTTTTAAGATGTTCTGATGAATGACCTTGCTGAAAGCTTTTAGAAAGTCTATATATACCACGTGGATTTAACTGTTACTTACAAAGAACTCTAACAGATTTGTGAGGCATGACTCCCTTTGATAACATCCATGTTGTCTGTTCCATCCTGTAACATATTATTCATCTACCTGTTTATCCTACACTTTATTATGGTTTTTACCAATTTCCAGGCATGAAAAATTAGACCCATTCCTCCACATTTTCCAAGATCACCCTTTCAGTGACTTATGTTACCTTTGCCAGGTTCATTTCTTCAACATTAAGGATGGTTGAAACAATGCATTATTCTCACTGTCAGTAGTTCGGCAATTTTAAGCTTGAGATTCTTCAGAACTCCCAGCCTGGCCATCATCTAGCCCTGGTGATTTGCAAAGTTTGCCCTACTTCACCCATAAGCTTAATACACAAATACCTGAGAGAAATTCTGTTATAATATACACAGTGGTTTGGACTAAAAAAATGCATTTTTCTGGTTTTAAGTCTCTCTCATGATTTACATGCATGCAATATGTTGTATTGCCAGCAAAAAGAAAATGTATCTTTTCTTTTTCTGTGGTTCTCCCCTCTCTCAGGCTTCATCTACATACATGGATGGACAGCATCGTCTGGCCAGCAGCCGACCCCAAGCTGTGCACAGTGGCTGTTCACTTATGGACCCTTTGCTGCATCTGGTCAGCCTTGTCTTAGTGGATGACAACTCATGGGATCAGAATAGGAATAGTTTAATGGCCTTTTCTAATTGCTTTTTGCTTGGGGCTACAAAATACAGAAGACAATGCCAGTCATTTAACATTGTAAACCTAAAAAATCTATAAGCAATCTACACTTGCTGCCACTCCAACCCCGGTTTAACCATGACTTCAACAAACTCTGTCAAAGTCAATAATTGGCACTGTACTGTAGGTATGCCACAGCTAACTTAGGTCCTGAAGGAATCCTGTTCCGTAACAGCTAACTTGCCTATTGGGTAAAACATAGTTTAGATATGCTATATGGGACATGTACTTGAAGGACCAGGACATCAAGAATGATGACATTTGAGCAGCAGGTGAAAGAAACCCACATTTTTAAAAAAAATATATAATGGAGCATTCTGCTGGAGCAGAGCCACACATTTTGATGCAATAAATTTCRACTTTCTTGACAGTTAAGCCTGGATTCCTACTTTCCATGACCATATCTCCTGAAAAGCAAGAGAAAGTCCAATAACCTCATAGATATGGATTAAACTGAGACTAGATGAGTCACTAGAAAATATCACGTGACATCCCTCCTGGTGTGATAGGTCTGTGAATTAGATGGCCTAATGAGATCTTTCCATCTCCAACTTCCATCGCTTGACTAAGATCTTCCACAGTTTATTAAAAGTGCTAATTCACAACATTCCTTCGCACACACTCTCTTTTAGAGAATCTATTATTGCATATATCAGGAGAAGAATAGATGTAAGAGGTTTTCCTGAGTCTTTGTCCTCATTCAGGTTCACATGCTCCCTCTCTCCCCAAAGGCTTATAGAGCAGTCTGTAGCCTGCAAACAGATGCTAGTTATACATAGTTCAAACGATGTGGAGGAGCTCCTTCTGGACTTTTCTCAGCTCTTTTCAGTATTTTCCCCAATTYGCTTATCATTCCCAACCCAAGATTATCTTGCTTTATTTTCAATTGTCCTGCAAACCCCTTTGCTTAGAGAAAAGAAATAATTCACAGCTTTTATGCTCCTCAGCATCTTTGCCAGTCAAAATATACAGCTTGCCATTTACCGGCAACATGGTTATCATGATACAAGCCACTTGGCTCTTTTGTTTGATCCCTCTGGCATGTAAAGGAAAATTCACACCAGTGAAGAAGAAAACCATCAGGTCGTTAAATATTTATTTGGATATTTAAATCTTTGGCTGCAGAGAAGCATCTAGAGAGAGTTCCATATTTAACAAGGGGGCTTACGGAAACCATGCCTGCAGAAAGCGCTTTTGCAATTTGCTGACACATTTGCTGAACATCTTTCTGTAAAAGAAAGATGGAACTTTGTATTATGACAGACAAAAGAAATATAAACACTTCTTTTCTAACTTTGGATTGCAAGGTGACACTGGTGGAATAGGAAATCAAATTGCCAGTGATATCGTACGTTGAAACTATTTACCTCTTGGGTTCAGATGGACTCTGGGTAACAAGCAGAAAGTCAAATGCAGTGATCCTGGGCTTGATCCTGGGTAGAACGTGACGTGTCATGTCTCACACATTGAGCATTTTAATACTCGGGCCCCTCTCTTTGGGATCTCTTGCCCAGGTTTGCATCTTGTTCTTTTTCAGAGGAGCTGTGTTTAGAGCACAGGCTCAGCAGCTGAAAGATCACTTGGCCTCAGTGCTGAAAGAGCTACAGCAGATAATAAGGGCTCCACCAGTTGCGGATGTTGCCTAGTAACATGATCCCTCCTCTATCATGTAACTGCTATGAGACAGATACTACATCCATTATGTGACTTCTTATGACACTATTTCCTGCAATGAAGCAGAAGAAACCTTTCAGGTCTATGAATGAGTTAAAAATGMGAAAAATAAAATCAAGAGCATCTATTAGACACATACAGCAAAGAAAATACTTCATTCTTTCAAATGACAAATAGCTATTGTATTTTAAGAATTATTGCAATACTAAAAGTTAGAACTTGGAGAAAACCAAAAGCCAAACAGGAAATTCAGTAGAGGAATATTTTTTGATCCTTTCAAAAGTTTTAGYTTTGAATGCAGTCTTGAACAGGCAGCAGACAATACTCATTAATTGTACAGTTATATTTGTTTAGCAAACCAAATGGGCAAAACTCCTAAAAATAATATGTTCGTAAGGCGGGTCATGAAGTAAATCAGTCTGGTGTTTGGAAAAGACAACTGTTCAATATCGGGGAGGTTTTCTTAGGGAGATTTCAGTGGCTTGTCTAGATGAGAGAGAATAATATTGTGATGACATAAAATACTTTTTCTTTTTTCCTTGTTTATCCATGTAAGTTCTAAGTGAAAGTTTCTTCCTTACATGACTGAATATTATAAAGTTCTCCATACAAATCTGAGCAGACACAAGTGAGAAAAAGGGCTCTCTTCCTGTGAAGTTTTCCAAGATTTAAATCTCTTTTCCTAATAAGTGTCTTACTATTAATATCAAGAAAACAAGTCTAATAGGAGAGAGCCATTCCCTGAAATAATCAACTCCCATTGGTTACAGTATTCAGTTATGTTGTTTTTAGAAAATCAGGATTGATTTTCTAAGAAAATAGACCAGATGTTGGTCGCTGGCACCACTGAGTTCACAGCTGACATTGCCCACAGGAATTGTCAGTTTTGTGCTAGACTGACTGATCAAATAATGAAAATGCACTATATTCAAGGACTCATTACCACACACTTAATCATATTCATAATGCCAGACCGGCACAGCTGTGTACCAATCCAAATAATGCCTTTCAAAAATTAAATTAAATTCTAAAAAAATCCCTAACTCAACAGAAGAAAAAAATTTTTTTTATTTTATTTCAGCCTTGGCAGAAGCCTAGCCTTTAGGATGCCAACAAATAAGTAAGTTAAATAAGCTTTCAAGATCCCTTTAGTTTCTTCATCATTAAGGGCATAACAAATTAAAATTGGAAATATTCCCTGCTGCCCTAAAACATCTCATCAATCACAGACTTGTGTTTGTGTTGACATCTTTTTTCTTTTCCCTCCAAAGAAAAGAAGTTGGCAAAACAGAGCATCTGCCTAGAGCCAATCTTGTCCCCAAAGGAATCTAGTGCTTATTAGAGTGAACTGAAACTACCGGTTTCCAACAAATATTTGTGAGAGTGGAATAGGAATAAAAAACMCTTTAGCATAAAAAGTAATTTCTTGATCAATTTAAACACTTGCATAAGCCCTCCTCTTTCTCCAAAATGGCAATAATTATAACTTCAGTCCTCTCAGTCATAAGTTTTTCTCCTTGATGCCTAAAAATTCAGATTAAGGCTATAAATATACTACATGTTAGATATATGTCATAAAAAATATCTTCATCCCTGAAAAGAACTTGCAAACAATTAGGGACCCCACTTGCAAAAAATGAGCAAAATACACAGGAAGGAGACAGGTATATTTGTTTTATTCTGGTTTTCCTTTGCACATGAAAGAGAAATAAAGTCAATTGGGGATGGAAAAGGGAGGCTCAGGATAGGATGTATATTAATATCCAGCTGACTTTAAGGACTGAGTCCTGTTATGCAGCTTAGAATCCTAAATGATTTGCTGGACAAACCTAACTGCATTCTTCTATAATGCAGTCTTGAAGTCGATCAAAAGTTTAATCTAAAAATTTAGACAAGAACAAATCAGAAATGTAATGTCTCAGTCTTTGTGCAAGAAAACGCTAGAGAGTAGACTAAAAAATCTTTTTTGGTTGCCTATTTTGAAAAAAGAGAGGAAAAGGTTTGAGGAACCTCTGAGACACAGTTTTGTAAAGGGGGATGAAGGGTCTACATTTCCTTCACTTATGCCAGTTACCACCAGGAAAACTACATGTCTGTTCCTGGGCACTGCGGGACTACCTGAGCCTTTATTGTACCGAGCTTCTTGGCACCCAGCTCATGCCCAGTCCTACTAGGATCCACAAATGGGTGATCTTGACTGCGGAACACTGCATGCCCCACAGCATTTTCTACAGGAAAATCTGGAGCGTTCCTCACAAACCTCTAGTCAGGCTGGCAGTTACAGCACATGGGATATGTGAGACCGTATGTTGAGTCCCTCTTGGCTTGGAAGAAATGAAGACCATCTCACTTCAACCAAATTCAGGCTCTTTGTGAGTCATCTTCGCCATGACCACGTTACCCCAGGCTAGGTAATTTAGAGATTCTATGTCTGGTTCAATACCTTTGCCATCTGACACGTCAAAGTGGTTCTGCATAAGCTGATCACACCCCATTGCTCTCCTCCCTTTTCTTTTCTCAAACCCCTCTCCACTTTCTCTTCTCCTTTTCTCAGTCTCTCGGCTATTTGCATGAATTGCATGCTCCAGCCATTACCAAGGCTTTAGCTTCAGCATGTTGAGCTGTGGATGAAGGGTAATGACAAGGGAGGAAGGCTGAGGTACAGAGGATTTGGTGAGGTAAGCTCCTTGTGTTCAGTGTGAGCAAGGGTTTGGCCGAGGTTTGCTCTCTTTCTGGCCAAAATTTTGAAAACAAATAGATCGCCAGCCACAAAGCTCACAGAGGAGTCCCCCTCCACATTCCAGCATGTCTTGTTAAAAGCCTCGCCAAACGGCCAAGTGTTTGGAAAATATTATGTTCCCTGATCCTGTTGCTATTAAAGAAAGGGAACCTCCCCACTCCTCCAGGACCTGAGAATGCACACCACAGCACTCCCCAGCACTGGATGTAAAACCAAATTATGTCAGTCTTGCAGAGGAGAAGGCCATGATGTGGAGGGTCATGACAGGGTTAAACTGGTGGAAAGTTACAAGCAGCAAAGTGYATGGGAAAAGAGAAGCAAGTAGCAAGGTACAAGGAGTTACAAGTAGCAAAGCTTATGGGAAACGAGAAGCAAGTAACAAAGTACAAGGCATGATCACCGCGTGCATGATCGGCGCAATGATTGGCTACGTGTGACATAATCAGCATGATGACTGGCTTAGCAAAGTGTATCTGTAAAACTGCTGAAACAGCTAACTTTTCAGTATAAATACATTCGGAAATAAATAATAAATGTCTCAAGATGCACCACTTCTTGAGTCCGTGCCTTCATTCGCTACACCGTGATGGTGGACAAAAGCCATGTCAGTCACAAACGTCCTATCCATGGCTAGACATCTATAATTTTTGTCCTTTCAAGGCCTTATGCATTTGTTATACAGGAAGTACTGCCACTCTTCATGTGGTTTGGTCAAGAGGAGACTGACACTGTGGTCACAGATAGCTGAAGGAAACCTGCAGGCATTCAGCTGTAGCCTGCATTTCAGAACTGCTCTGGCATTTGAATACTGTGTCTGTCTCTCCAGGGCACTCACTGCACCCATTATCTCTGGTGAAGGAGCACATCAGGGCAGCCCTCTGTCCAGCCAAACCATCAAGGCAAAAGAATGAGTGGATTAGTGCTCAGAGAAGTCTTCCACCATTTACTTTCGCACACTGATCATTAACTCTGCATGAGATAAGGTTTGCTGAGCCATTTATGCAGCATATTTCCTTGCTTGGGTCAGCTGAGTTGAGATTYCCAGCCTTATCTTCAGGAATGGGTGACAAGTGACTGCCTCTCACTGTGCTTTAAGTCAGGTTTGCTCTTTTAGTTGCCATCTCCCTCACTCCAAAATTTAACACTGAGGATACTTGCACATTCTTTTCTTTAGATAGTATTTCTGCTAAGCTCCTAGAACACACAGTGACTTTGTTTAGTTGAAAGAAGAAAAAACTTTTTTATTGTGAGGGCAGTCAAACACAGGACCGAGTTGGCCAGAGATGTTATGGAGTCTCCATCCTTAGAGATACTCAAAACCTGACTGGATATAGTTCTGAGCAACCTGCTCCAGCTGACCCTGCTTCAAGGGGGGTTGTTTGGAACAATCCCCCAGAGGTCCCTCCCCACCTCAGCGACTCTGTGATTCTGTTTTACATATGAGTAATCTCCTGCATATAGCAAACAAGAAAAGAGTGTGATATTCTTCGATAGTCCTTGATAGTCTTTGATGGTCCTTAAGGGTCCCAGTTCAGGCTTTATTTTAAGTTTTGTGATGGAGCTTATGCCTTGGTTGGAGTTTGGTACCAGAAATAGCTTCTCAAGGAACTCAGAGGGTTGTGTGGCAGCACTGTAACAAAAATATGAAAAAATCCAATGTAATGAGTTTGCAGCCTCTACTGCAGCAGAATGTAAACCATATGTTGAAGAAGTTTTAAATTAAAAAAYCTTATGCATATTCTCAACTTCAAACGAAGGTTGATTTGTTTTTTACAGACTAAAAATATTTTTGTTTCTTCCATCAATGAAAAATGCATTAATGAAAACAAATTTTCCATGGACATTTGATGCCATCTGAAAGTAAGAAGAGAAATTGCTGTTCCTATTCAGATTTTGGTTTCCATGACATAAGCTGTCACTGGCAATGATGTTATACCACCACTTCCATAGCATATATTTATCCAGCACTTAAATATCCTGACTGGGTTATAAAATTTGATTAATTCCTCGTGTGTCCCACACAAGAAATGTCAGGTTCACTTCTATTATGAGAACACAATGGCAATTCCTCACACATAATTTGTTCGTGCATCTTTAAATGAAATGTAATTTCACCCCCTCCAGTGTCTACCACAGTACTGGATAGTAATTTCCTACACTTAACATGATATTATTCTTGCATTCCAGAAAAACTTCTGTAATGCTAATGTCTCAGTGAACTGAAATCACTTATGCTATATTTTTAATACTAAGCAAAGATGATCACTGTTACAATGAACAGCAACATATTAACCCCACACACTGCCTTAAGATGAGAAAAATAACATGGTAAATAATGTATTACTGAAGTCAAATGAAACAGCTTTCAAAAAGCCATTGATAAGTCATTTGTATAACTTTGTGTTCATTGTCAGCAGTATCACAAAAGCTGAGAAATCAGGTTGAATTATATTCTTTGATAATTAATCACCTTTCCTTCCAGCAGCCATACTTTTTCCACTTGCCCACTATTTTTAATGGCTCTGGAAAATAATTTCCTTCTGTTTATTTGCGTCCTTTTCTGTGAAGCAGAACTACTGATGTTATCAGGATAGACTTTAGAACAAAGCTATTAAATATTGTTAGCCTAACCCTGCAGTCACTAAATAAATAAAGTTCCCTTTAAAGTTAGTGTGAGGTTTCTCTATGAGAGGACTTATCATTATTATTGCACTGCACTATTCTTCCTTATTCCAGACACCACGGTGCACAAATACAGAGTAAAAAACTGCAGAGTGTCAGGAGCAAGTCCCAGAAAGCTACAAAAATACTTAATAGTGGTGATGCTTCACTCCACAACACTAAAAACCATTATAATGTTATGTACTTGATAGAGATATTGGCCTACAATTTTTATTGTTAGGTTTAGCATGCTTCTAATCAAGAGCAATGTTTTCGGTCTTGGGAGAAACAAATGAAAAACAAAAGTTAAAAAATACTATCTGCCTCAATCTTTCTGTTTAGCTTAGCTATAGAGAGAAATAGTCCTTTGCTTCACCAGCATATGAAAAGCCACATGGAATGGGACAGGAACCAGCACAATGACATTAAAAGCAGAAAATGTGCATATATGAAGAATACATTTATTTCTTAACCGGGAGCACTAATAGCCAGTATCATGCCTGTTTGAATGGAACTGAAACAAAACTTTCAGTAGGTTTCTAATAATAAGTTACAGACATTTATACCTGTACAAATAGGGTATACAATTCATTAGCTAGGATAGCATTTAAGAGCTATTAGTCCTAATGTTTCAGGGTATAATGCAGTCACCATCTGGGCCAGTAACTAATCTTTCTGAAGGCCGCCAGTCACAAATGATGATGTGTTTTGGGGTGAGCAGCTTTCTGCTGTTAGCCCCTTTACGGTGCAAGAGCTGAGCAACACGCAAGGCCCTTTGGGTCCCACATACACCTGGCACAGCAGAGACTCATCAGACGACAGCCAGCCGTGTTCTGAGGACCCATCCACAAGACTTGGCATAAAACCCAGGCTGTGAGCGTAAAGGTCGTGCTGGGGCTGAAGCCCCAAAAAGTAGCTCAAAGAGCAGCCCTTGCAGCCCGTGGTGGCCCGGTCTGGCTCCCTGGGCTGTGTACCCAGCGCCACAGGCAGCACCCACCCTCGCAGCCGCCTGGGATCACAGGTGTCTCTGGGGGCCATAAAAGCATCAGGTGTCCCACCCAGCCACAAGTGCTGCCACACACCCTTAGAGGCAGAGCACCAGATCGCCACCTGGGATTTCCCTGGTAGTTTTGACACCTTCTTTTAACCAAGCTACACAGTCCTTAGACATAGTCTAAAATGGGAATGTCAGTATTCCTTTGCTGCCTTTCGCCTTCCATTTTACAGGCTTGGGCAGAAGAGCTCAGATTTCAATGTCATGGTTTCCGCAGGAACAGTGGTTTTGGTTTACATTCTTCTCCGAGATTGATATTTAAACTGTTTGGATGCTATTTAGACCTAGAGAATCTGGACCACTTTAAAAAGTCATAAGTTACATGCTAAGCAGTGCATAATCAGAAACCAAACCAGAATCATTTACAAGAAGAACAACTCTATGCCTTTCCTCTTTTTTTGATAAGAAATCTTTCCATTTCAAGAATGTTGCTGTTTAAATCATTTGGAGTCACATGCACCACCACCATACATAAAACCACCCAGGGGCTTATGGGTGAAATTGTAAATGGCAACCAGTACTGTTTCATTTGTTCTGTCCATGTCCCTTATATTTTGCTGATTTAGAACTAGCTAGATAATAAACATAAGGGAATTTTGTTTCTAGAAATTACTTTTGTCACAGAAAGAAGCTGATTCAACAGGTCTAGGACTCAGACAAGAACCTCTCAGAAATCTACACTGACTAAATCCTTAAATTAAAGTCAAGGACGTAACACAAACTTTCTGGTTAGTCATTTGACTTCCTGTTTAGGTCAATACTAGTCTAGATAGTATTCTAGAGTAGAAGCTATGATGGATTTCAGACCCTGTTGAAATGTAATTAAGGTTTATTCTAAAAATGTCTTACTGACAAAAAAGGCCCAAGGTACAAGAGAAGGAATTCATTATTCAGCATTTTTCCGAGTAAAAGCATTAAAGATTTGACCCAGAGTTGGTGAAAGCATTTGGTGTCCTTCTACGGACTGTAGAAGGCTTTGGATTATCTTTTAAGAGTAGCATAGGGGTCATCAGAGCTAAGATTTCTTTTGACAGAGAAATACCAGACTGAGGGATCAGAGGCCAACAATAAAGTGAATCTGCAGGGTTTTTCTAATTATTTAAATAGTAAAATGCTATTAATAAGTGTTTGCTTTTGCATCATGTTTTCGGATCATATTACATTCCTATAATTCTTTTCACATGAAAATTTCCAACTGCTTGACAAACATTAATCAAAGTTAATAGAATAAACAATACAGCATCTCGCTGTCTGAATCAAAGCCAAATATCTGATTTGCAAATTGATAGTAAAAATGGGGAGAGAGAGTTGTAACTAACTTTCTTCCAAGTTCTTGTACTGATGCCTAGCACATTTTGGACATCAACACTATAGTTTTGAACAGTTTTGGTTTTATGGTTACATAAGTATGTTAAAAAAAAAGAGGAAAATGCACACTCTGCTAAAAAGGCTGTACATAGACTAAAAAATGGGATCTAAAGTTGCCAAATAAAAAAATCTTGGACCTTTTCTGCTTGGCAAGCTCATACACAATGCAAA
Source organism: Apteryx rowi (assembly GCF_003343035.1). Lineage (NCBI taxonomy): Eukaryota > Metazoa > Chordata > Aves > Apterygiformes > Apterygidae > Apteryx > Apteryx rowi. Next base: position 5,425 of record NW_020451085.1, on the reverse strand, counting down.
TTGATTTTTATCTGTTTGGAACAATTTTTAGTTATCATCACTTTTAGCAGTCACTTTACTACAAGGATCAATTTACCAATACCAAAAGCCACTTGTGTACCGTTTGTGCACAGAACATATGTTTGGCCTCACTTTTAAAGATCTTCCTCTAATAAGACATTAACAAAAGCCATCCGTATTATGCAGGTGCTCTATAACTGCACCTGATTGGAACAAAACTGAATTTCTATGGTCTGTGGCTCCAGGATGGCCAGCCATGCCAGGGTGCCCAGGTCCTCTGCCATGGGGATGGGTGCCTGAAGTGCCTGGGAGCCCACAGACTTTCCTGCTTGCTGGAAAATCCACATTTTGGAAAATACAACCTTATCTTTTTGGCCAGCTATTTAAAAAAATGGTTAGCCATGAGTGTAAGCTCTGTCTTTTGCTAGAGAAATTAAGATTTATCACTAACAGTGAAAAAGACCATATCTAAAGACCCAGAAAAACACACTTGGTCAATCCCTTCAAACTTACCTACAAAATACAACAGTAGATCTTTATCTGTTCACACACTTGGTCTGGTACAGCATAATCCTGAATATGATTTCTGATGTTTGGTTTGAGGAATACAGTTTTGGTAATTAATGACATGTGATTCAGTTGCTTTCTACAATGATTGCCATTGAATCACAGAATCACAGAATCACTGAGGTTGGAAGGGGCCTCTGGAGATCATCTAGTCCAACCCCCCTGCTCAAGCAGCATCACCTAGAGCACGTTGCACAGGATCACGTCCAGGCGGCTTTTGAATATCTCCAGAGAAGGAGACTCCACAACCTCTCKGGGCAACCTGTTCCAGTGCTCTGTCACCCTCACAGTGAAAAAGTACTTCCTCATGTTCAGATGGAACTGCCTGTGTTTCAGTTTGTGCCCGTTGCCTCGCGTCCTGTCACTGGGCACCACTGAAAAGAGTCTGGCTCCATCCTCTCGACACCCTCCCTTCAGATACTTGTACACGTTGATAAGATCTCCTCTCAGCCTTCTCTTCTYCAGGCTAAACAGGCCCAGCTCTCTCAGCCTTTCCCCTAATCATCTTTGTAGCCCTTCACTGGACTTGCTCCAGTAGTGCCACATCCCTCTTGTGCTGGGGAGCCCAGAACTGGACGCAGTACTCCAGATGTGGCCTCACCAGGGCTGAGTAGAGGGGGAGAATCACCTCCCTCGACCTGCTGGCAACACTCTTCCTGATGCACCCCAGGATCCCATTGGCCTTCTTGGCCACAAGGGCACATTGCTGCCTCATGCTTAACTTGGTGTCCACCAGCACTCCCAGGTCCTTCTCCGCAGAGCTGCTTTCCAGCAGGTCAGCCCCCAACCTGTACTGGTGCAGGGGGTTATTCCTCCCCAGGTGCAGGACCCTGCCCTTGCCTTTGTTGAACTTCATGAGGTTCCTCTCCGCCCACCTCTCCAGCCTGTTCAGGTCTCTCTGAATGGCAGCACAGACCTCTGGTGTATCAGCCACTCCTCCCAGTTTTGTATCCTCAGCAAACTTGCTGAGGGTGCACTCTGTCCCTTCATCCAGGTCATTGATGAAGAAGTTGAACAAGACTGGACCCAGGACTGACCCCTGGGGGACACCGCTAGCTACAGGCCTCCAACTAGACTCTGYRCCGCTGATCACAACCCTCTGAGCTCTGCCATTCAGCCAGTTCTCAATCCACCTCACTGTCCACTCATCTAGCCCACACTTCCTGAGCTTGTCTATGACGATGTTATGGGAGACAGTGTCAAAAGCCTTGCTGAAGTCAAAGGTAGACAACATCCACTGCTCTCCCCTCATCTACCCAGCCAGTCATTCCATCATAGAAGGCTATCAGATTGGTTAGGCATGACTTCCCCTTGGTGAAGCCATGCTGACTACTCCTGATCACTTTCTTGTCCTCCACATGCTTGGAGATGGCCTCCAGGATGAGCTGCTCCATCACCTTTCCAGGGATGAGGTGAGGCTGACTGACCTGTAGTTCCCTGGGTCCTCCTTCTTGCCCTTTTKGAAGACTGGGGTGACATTGGCTTTCTTCCAGTTTTCAGGCACCTCTCCTGTTCTCCATGACCGTTCCATGACCTTTCCATGACCTTTTTACGTTTTTTGAAAAGGTATTAATGCCTATTTGGTATTCATCTTATTGGAGGAATTGATTAGGGAGGAAAATTCTAAAACATCCAAGATCCCCATCACTTTCTTTTTTTTTCCTTCACAGAAATTAAGATTCTGGTTTGGAGCACTACCAAAGTTACTGGTCAGCCAGGAATAGCAGAACCAAATGATCTAAGTTGCAGAAGCCATATGGGACATGTAAGTGTGATGTGAGCATATTTAACAGCCAGGTGCCATTGCCATTTCGCTCCAAACAACTTTCTGATTGAGCCTGCTCTCTGGAAGAGAATACGAAAAGGGCATGTTTTTGCCAAAAAAGTGCCCCTGTCAGTTGAAATTTGGCTGCAGGGAGCTCCTCTCCTTACTGAACTTCTTTGGAAGTACTCGTACCAAACAGTATGTCTGGTTGCCAAAACTCACTGTGTAAATTTAGAATGTAAATTCCGAGCCAAGTCTTTTTCAGCAAAGGCCTGCTAACAGTGAGCCCTCTGAGGGAAAGCAGAGGGGCTTCCTCAGTGATTAACGCAGAGCATATATTTCTGCAAAGGCTCTTCTCACTGATAAACAGTCTCCAAACCCTTCCCCCCATTAGCAGTAGATTTGCAAATGACCTTGCTGAAAAAAAAAAACAAACCAAAAAACAGAGAACAAATAAGATTGTATCTTATGCTTGGATTGTTATAACAGTCCAAATCCTCAGTGTCTTAAGCTCACTTTCATTGGATCTGATTCTTTCCTCACTCACTCCAATTGCTCTGAATTTGCTGGAGTTACTGCAGACTTTTAAAAATGTAAATGTGAGGAGAAGCCATCTCAGTCTACTGGCACTGTGCTTCAGAAAGATAATTTTGTGTTTTCAAGATCGTTATTCCAGGAGGGGAATGTACATGAAAAATTGTTTAACAATCCAATCTCCTGAGCCATTTCCATAAGAATTTGATGGCAGCAACAGGGATGTTTCTCACTGAGCAAAGGGACATTCATATTCTGTAAAAAACAAAAGGGAGAGGAATTTGCCCTGAGAAAACCTAATGTAGACCTTAAGATGCTGCAAATATGTCTGGGTCATACATCTGTCAAAAGCAAGTGAAATGTAAGTAACAGGTGATGCTTCAGTCTTGGTGGAGATAGAATTGTGCAGCTCTGATCATTGAATCAGAGCAAGGAAAATAGAAATGTATTTTATATTGCCTCATCTGTAATAAGTTAGACTGCTAGCCAGGATAGTCAAATAACTCAACATGACCAGAATTTATGCAGTGGGCCATTAAAGTGGATCTTGAACAGCAACTGCTGTGAATAATGAGTTTTGAGCTGGAACAAAACAAACCATTCTCAGACAATTTCTCTTGTTCACCTGCCACAGTTTCCCATTCTATTTCCCCTGCTCCAGGCAATTCTAAGAAAACTTTTCAGCAGATTTTTTGTTCTATAAATGTAGCAACTAGTGGTAGAATCCTGGCTATTAAATGCAATGAAAGTTATGCCTTTGACTTCAAAGTAATCAGAATTTTACCCTGAAACTGGTGCTGGGATTACAGCTGAAGTTTGCTGTCTTGGTTGATCTGCCTTTTTTTTTTTAACCTCTTTTTGATATCAAGGGAAACAATATATATATAACAAAATTATTTCTCTTTTATTGAAAGTGCTTCCTGCATTATCGCTTGCTAAAGTATTTTTGAAACCCTTTGCATATCCAATTGATGAAGTTAAAGTGCACTGATAAGCAGAGCTGCAGAGAACTAAAAATAATGGCAATGTAGCCATTATACGCACAGTAAGCATGGCATATCGCTGTGCAGAGGCTCTGAGCTACAGCACTGAGCTGAATGGGGCAAGAAATTGCCATGTGCTTACATGGTAATTACTGGTGCCTTGGYGGACTCCAACTGACTGCAGAGTGCCTCTCTCACGCTCTTCATCAAAGCTGAGTACAAGTGCTGAAAAATTCTAGGCAGTACACTGATATTGAAGAGTAGCGTGGTTAAGAAGAATAAGCTCAGAGATGGGAAATGAAAACTGCTAGTTCCCATTGACCTTGGATCATCGTGTAGCTTTCGGCAGATTATTTCAGTTCAGGCCTTGATTTCTCCATTTGTAATGCAGAGGTAACAGTGTCCATCTATTTCATTCCCTCATTTGTCACAAAGAACATTTGATGCTTGTATAACACTGTGGATGCATACTTATTTGTTTTATTTATGTTTTTTTTTTAATAAAGCTTACACTAAGCCACACTGTCTAGTCTAGAAGCATTGAGTATCTTCTTGATGTAACACCAAATATTTTTTTTCCAAAGCCTTACTGGTTTAGGCTCAATTTCTGCAACACTCTCATATTATGGTAAAAAAGCACTGCTTCGCTATCACACAGACCATCACAGATGCTGACCAGAACTTTCCAGTCTCAGACTTTACACTTAGCTTTATACTTACATTACTAGATTTTATACATTTGGATTGAAATTCTTTGTGCCATTCTGGGCTATTCTGGGCTATTTCTCATGCTTAAAAAGTAAAATTATAATCTTTCTGTCATGTCTCAGACCTCCGTACTTTGGAGAGGGATTTTAAAAATGGAAGTTGCACAATCTAGATGTAAAGATGACTTCTGATAGACCCCAGGAAACCTGCCCAAATGTGATCATAATATCAGCTCTCACGACTCACCACATTATGTGGGAGGCAGCTTTGAGGATGACCAAGCATGCTTCACTCAAGCCTCACAGACCGAACAGGACCCTTCTCCCAGGTGGTCCTCCCAGCATCTGTGGCTACCAGAGTGGCACAGAAGCTGCACAAGGAGACTGTTGTCTCCATCTTGCATAGGCCTTACGAAAGTGTAGGMCTTAGCCAGTGCTAGGGAGAGGCCTATATAAGTCAGGCCTAGAGCACAGCTCCCAGAGGCAGCGAACAGAGGCAGCAGTTTGCAATAGAGGCAGTGAACAGACGCAGCAGTTTGCGCAGCAGTTCACGCAGAAGGGTGCACGAAGGTACCTTCATTTCTGTTCCCTGCGGTGTACGTTTCCTTCAAGTATGGTTGTGACACGCCGCAGAGCATGTCCCCCAGTGGCTGTTGGAGTTGCTGTGTCAGAGGCTGGGACCCAGACCGACCCTCTGACAGTAGATGCAGCCCTACAGGTCTCAGGCTGCAGGGAGTGCTTGGGGCCTCTCCGGGAGGCCTGGGCTGGCAGCCAGCTCTCCTGCAGGAGGTGTGCTGCTGTTGGCGAGCTGTGTCGTCAGGTAAGGGAGTTACGGGAGGAGGTCAGTAGGCTGCGCAGCATCCGAGAAG